>NW_027039068.1:0-46316 GCF_034236695.1 Oncorhynchus nerka
CATGATGTGATCCCTCCATTAGACTACATGATGTGATCCCTCCATTAGACTACATGATGTGATCCCCTCCATTAGACTACATGATGTGATCCCCTCCTGACTACATGATGTGATCCCTCCATTAGACTACATGATCCCCTCCATTGTGACTACATGATGTGATCCTCCATTAGACTACATGATGATCCCCTCCATGGGACTACATGATGTGATCCCCTCCATTAGACTACATGATGTGATCCCCTCCATTAGACTACATGATGTGAAAGCCCCCATTCCCTGCTGACCTTGGTGATCAGGAGAACTACTTCCCCCACCACTGGGTCACCTCAGGTCTTCCACTGCTGGTTATCTCATCGTCTCCAACCCCAACCTTCACCTCTCCAGGGCAGCTCCCAGACTATGGAACTCCCTGCCTCCATCTGCAGTTGGCAACCAATTCAAATGGAAATGGTTTAAACTTAAAATGTGAACTTTGACCATCACATACCTTGCTGTCATAACTCATTTGCAAATACTATATTTTTAATAATATATTTTTTTACCCCCTTTTTCTCCAATTGGTAGTTACAGTCTTGTCCTAATTCCCATATGGACTCGGTAGAGGCGACTGTCGAGAGCCATGCATCCTCCGAAACACAACCAGAGGGTGGTGCGGTCTGCCTACTGCATCACCGTGGGCACACTGCCTGCCCTCCAGGACACCTACAGCACCTGATGTCACAGGAAGGCCAATAAGATCATTACCACCCGAGTCACTGCCTGTTCACCCCACTATCATCCAGAAGGTGAGGTCAGTACAGGTGCATCAAAGCTGGGACCGAGAGACTGAAAAACAGCTTCTATCTCAAGGCCATTAGACTGTTAAACAGCCATCACTAGTCGGCCACCACCTGGTTACTCAACCCTGCACCTTAGAGACTGCTGCCCTCTGTACATAGACATGGTATAACTGATTACTCAACCCTGCACCTTAGAGGCTGCTGCCCTCTGTACTGTACATAGAATCACTGGTTACTTTAATAGTGGAAGACGACTCACTTTAATGAAATCTCTGTCTCTGTCTGTCTCCCGATCTGTTCATATCTCTCTCTTTATCTACTCAAGAAACAATGGTTTGTTGGGGTGTGTGTGTGTGTGTGTGTATGGTGTGTCATTGAAACAACTGTTTTAAACCTGTCTAACCTTTAACCTTTTAAAAGGAGTCCTCAGGGGGGTCATCCTAGGATATCCGGGGATGGACTGTCCAGTGTGTATCTCAGTCAATAAAAAAAGGGGGTAATGATATTATTTAAGATGGACCCCTTTTAAAATGCTGACCTAAACAGATCAATTTGACCCCATAAAAGAGTGGGATGTCTCAGTTCACCATTAAAACAGAGGACCTGAAGACATACATCTATAGAGACTCCTAGAGATGTCTCAGTTCACCATTAAAACAGAGGACCAGAAGACCTGAGAACATACATCTATAGAGACTCCTAGAGATGTCTCAGTCCACCACTAAAACAGCCAACAGAGGACCAGAAGACCTGAAGACATACATCTATAGAGACTCCTAGAGATGTCTCAGTCCACCACTAAAACAGCCAACAGAGGACCAGAAGACCTGAAGACATACATCTATAGAGACTCCTAGAGATGTCTCAGTCCACCACTAAAACAGAGGACCAGAAGACACATCTAAAGAGACTCCTAGGAATGTCATGCAGATATTTGAAGGTGAGTTGAATTTCCCATATGCAGGTTTTTATCTAACTATGCATATTTATATATATTTTTTATGTTGTACATTATAAATTAATGTTTTTAATAATGTATTATGTCAAATGATATAGTATATATTTAATGAGATGTGTTGATTATTATTTAATTTTCTTACACAAGAATGGACTCAATCCACATATGTATTTATCTGACTGTTTTAACCAAACAAACGTCAGTTTTATGTCTCAAAGTGACTCAGAACGATGCAAAGGCTCTAATCAAGAGAGAACAACTGGCTCCACCTAGTGGATGTTCACAGTTATAGAAAACAATGACTTGACATTTTATAGTGTGTGTGTGTGTGTGGACTGTGTCTGTGTGTGTTATGTGTGTGTGTGTGTGTGTGTGTGTGGACTGTGTAATGTTATCGCTCTTTCAATTTATAAGAAGTTTTTTTCAAATATTTAACAATGTTCAAATATTTGGTTTCTGTGACTTTTTTTAGATTGAATGACATAACATACAATAAAAATTAAAATTCTATGTAAATGATCTGCATTTTTAAGTAAAAATGTATATTGTAATATTATGTCAATCTATAAAGGTTATCCTACATTTACAAAGGAGCTACCTGAAGTAATGGATGTGGATCAAGAACCAACAGCCCAACAGCAGTGATTGTTATAGATAATGAACCAACACCCCAACAGAAGTGATTGTTATAGATAAAGAACCAACACCCCAACAGAAGTGATTGTTATAGAGGGTAAAGAACCAACACCCCCAACAGAAGTGATTGTTATAGAGGATAAAGAACCAACACCCCAACAGAAGTGATTGTTATAGAGGGTAAAGAACCAACACCCCAACAGAAGTGATTGTTATAGAGGATAAAGAACCAACACCCCAACAGAAGTGATTGTTATAGAGGGTAAAGAACCAACACCCCAACAGAAGTGATTGTTATAGAGGATAAAGAACCAACACCCCAACAGAAGTGATTGTTATAGAGGATAAAGAACCAACACCCCAACAGAAGTGATTGTTATAGAGGGTAAAGAACCAACACCCCAACAGAAGTGATTGTTATAGAGGATAAAGAACCAACACCCCAACATAAGTGATTGTTATAGAGGGTAAAGAACCAACACCCCAACAGAAGTGATTGTTATAGAGGGTAAAGAACCAACACCCCAACAGAAGTGATTGTTATAGAGGATAAAGAACCAACACCCCAACAGAAGTGATTGTTATAGAGGAACCAACACCCCAACAGAAGTGATTGTTATAGACTGACACCCCAACAGAAGTGATTGTTATAGAAGTAAAGACCAACACCAAAAAGTGATTGTTATAGAGGGTAAAGAACCAACACCCATGATTGTTATAAAGAACCAACACCCCAACAGAAAATTGTTATAGAGGATAAAGAACCAACACCCCAACAGAAGTGATTGTTATAAGTAAAGAACCAACACCCCAAAGAAGTGATTGTTATAGTCATAAAGAACCAACACCCCAACAGAAGTGATTGTTAACCAACACCCCAACAGAAGTGATTGTTATAGAGAAAGAACCAACACCCCAACAGAAGTGATTGTTATAGATGATAAAGAACCAATACAACAATTGATTTTATAGAGGATAAGAACCAACACCCCAACAGAAGTGATTGTTATAGAGGGTAAAGAACCAACACCCCAACAGAAGTGATTGTTATAGAGGATAAAGAACCAACACCCCAACAAGAAGTGATTGTTATAGAGGATAAAGAACCAACACCCCAACAGAAGTGATTGTTATAGAGGGTAAAGAACAACACCCCAACAGAAGTGATTGTTATAGAGGATAAAGAACCAACACCCCAACAGAAGTGATTGTTATAGAGGATAAAGAACCAACACCCCAACAGAAGTGATTGTTATAGAGGGTAAAGAACCAACACCCCAACAGAAGTGATTGTTATAGAGGATAAAGAACCAACACCCCAACAGAAGTGATTGTTATAGAGGGTAAAGAACCAACACCCCAACAGAAGTGATTGTTATAGAGGATAAAGACAGATTGTTATAGAGGATAAAGAACCAACACCCCAACAGAAGTGATTGTTATAGAGGATAAAGAACCAACACCCCAACAGAAGTGATTGTTATAGATAAAGAACCAACACCCCAACAGAAGTGATTGTTATAGAGGATAAAGAACCAACACCCCAATGGAAGTGATTGTCTATAGGATACGGTAAGGCCTGTATTATATAGTTATTACCCCCAAAGACTATGTTAAAAACAATAAATGTTTTAACCAAATTGTTTCAGACTCAGACAGTGATTGCAGGGATCAAGCAGAGTCTATCCAAGAAGAGGACAACGGGAAGAAAATGATTCCATGACTCTGCAGGAAAACAGTTTTAGTCAACAAGCAACAGACACCCATTTCCCTAAAGTCCATGACTCTGCAGGAAAACAGAACAAGCAACAGACACCCATTTCCCTAAAGTCCATGACTCTGCAGGAAAACAGTTTTAGTCAACAAGCAACAGACACCCATTTCCTAAAGTCATGACTCTGCAGGAAAACAGTTTTAGTCAACAAGAACAGACACCCATTTCCCTAAAGTCCATGACTCTGCAGGAAAACAGTTTTAGTCAACAAGCAACAGACACCCATTTCCCTAAAGTCCATGACTCTGCAGGAAAACAGTTTTAGTCAACAAGCAACAGACACCCATTTCCCTAAAGTCCATGACTCTGCAGGAAAACAGTTTTAGTCAACAAGCAACAGACACCCATTTCCCTAAAGTCCATGACTCTGCAGGAAAACAGTTTTAGTCAACAAGCAACAGACACCCATTTCCTAAAGTCCATGACTCTGCAGGAAAACAGTTTTAGTCAACAAGCAACAGACACCCATTTCCCTAAAGTCCATGACTCTGCAGGAAAACAGTTTTAGTCAACAAGCAACAGACACCCATTTCCCTAAAGTCCATGACTCTGCAGGAAAACAGTTTTAGTCAACAAGCAACAGACACCCATTTCCCTAAAGTCCATGACTCTGCAGGAAAACAGTTTTAGTCAACAAGCAACAGACACCCATTTCCTAAAGTCCATGACTCTGCAGGAAAACAGTTTTAGTCAACAAGCAACAGACACCCATTTCCCTAAAGTCCATGACTCTGCAGGAAAACAGTTTTAGTCAACAAGCAACAGACACCCATTTCAAAGTCCATGACTCTGCAGGAAAACAGTTTTAGTCAACAAGCAACAGACACCCATTTCCCTAAAGTCCATGACTCTGCAGGAAAACAGTTTTAGTCAACAAGCAACAGACACCCATTTCCCTAAAGTCCATGACTCTGCAGGAAAACAGTTTTAGTCAACAAGCAACAGACACCCATTTCCCTAAAGTCCATGACTCTGCAGGAAAACAGTTTTAGTCAACAAGCAACAGACACCCATTTCCCTAAAGTCCATGACTCTGCAGGAAAACAGTTTTAGTCAACAAGCAACAGACACCCATTTCCCTAAAGTCCATGACTCTGCAGGAAAACAGTTTTAGTCAACAAGCAACAGACACCCATTTCCCTAAAGTCCATGACTCTGCAGGAAAACAGTTTTAGTCAACAAGCAACAGACACCCATTTCCCTAAAGTCCATGACTCTGCAGGAAAACAGTTTTAGTCAACAAGCAACAGACACCCATTTCCCTAAAGTCCATGACTCTGCAGGAAAACAGTTTTAGTCAACAAGCAACAGACACCCATTTCCCTAAAGTCCAAACAGTGAGTTAGGATGATTGATATGTTAATATATTATGATGAACTGTTTAAAAAAACAAGCATTTTTAGTTTTTATTATTAATACTTTTTTAAAATATGAATTGTTATATATTATTACAATGTATTTATTTATGTATTTTAAATACACAATTATTTTTATATATATATATTTGACTCCTCCAAGCATGGCAGACCCAATACAACAAGAGGAAGAGGAGGAAGAGGATAAGTCAGAGGACGATGATCATATACTGATTACTGCATCTGAACAGGTTTATACATTCAATGATGATGATGATGTCAATGATGTTGGTGATAAAGATGATGTGATGATCTATGATGAGGATGATGTGTTGATGAGGATGATATGTTGAGGTATGATGAGGATGATGTGTTGATGAGGATGATGTGTTGAGATATGATGAGGATGATGTGTTGAGGTATGATGAGGATGATGTGTTGATGAGGATGATGTGATGATGAGGATGATGTGTTGAGCTATGATGAGGATGATGTGTTGATGAGGATGATGTTGATGATGGATGATGTGTTGATGAGGATGATGTGTTGAGATATGATGAGATGATGTGTTGATGAGGATGATGTGATGATCTATGATGAGGATGATGAGTTGATGAGGATGATATGTTATGATGAGGATGATGTGTTGATGATGATGTGTTGAGCTATGATGAGGATGATGTGTTGATGAGGATGATATGTTGAGGTATGATGAGGATGATGTGTTGATGAGGATGATGTGTTGATGTATGATGAGGATGATGTGTTGATGAGGATGATGTGTTGAGATATGATGAGGATGATGTGTTGATGAGGATGATGTTTGAGGTATGATGAGGATGATGTGTTTACATTTACATTTAAGTCATTTAGCAGACGCTCTTATCCAGAGCGATTACAAATTGGTGCATTCACCTTATGACATCCAGTGGAACAGCCATGTGCATCTAAATCTTTTAAGGGGTGGGGTGAGAAGGATTACTTTATCCTATCCTAGGTATTCCTTAAAGAGGTGGGGTTTCAGGTGTCTCCGGAAGGTGGTGATTGACTCCGCTGTCCTGGCGTCGTGAGGGAGTTTGTTCCACCATTGGGGGGCCAGAGCAGCGAACAGTTGAGGTATGATGAGGATGATGTGTTGATGAGGATGATGTGTTGAGATATGATGAGGATGATGTGTTGATGAGGATGATGTGTTGAGGTATGACGAGGATGATGTGTTGAGGTATGAGGAGGATGATATGTTGATGTATGATGAGGATGATGTGTTGAGGTATGATGAGGATGATGTGTTGAGGTATGAGGAGGATGATGTGTTGATGTATGATGAGGATGATGTGTTGAGGTATGATGAGGATGATGTGTTGATGAGGATGATGTGTTGAGTTATGATGAGGATGATGTGTTGATGAGGATGATGTGTTGAGTGATGAATGATGTGTTGATGATGAGGATGATGTATGATGAGGATGATGTGTTGAGGTATGATGAGGATGATGTGTTGAGATATGATGAGGATGATGTGTTGAGTTATGATGAGGAAGATGTGTTGAGGTATGATGAGGATGATGTGTTGAGGTTATGAGGAGGATGATGTGTTTATGAGGATGATATGTTGAGTTATGATTAGGATGATGTGTTGAGGTATGATGAGGATGATGTGTTGAGTTATGATGAGGATGATGTGTTGATGAGGATGATGTGTTGAGAGGATGATGTGAGGTTGATGAGGATGATGTGTTGAGATATGATGAGATGATGTGTTGAGTATGATGAGGATGAGATGTTGAGTTATGATGAGGATGATGTGTTGATGATGATGATGTGTTGAGTTATGAGGATGATGTGTTGAGTTATGATGAGGATGATATGTTGAGTTATGATGAAGATGATGTGTTGAGTTATGAGGATGATGTGTTGAGTTATGATGAGATGATGTGTTGAGTTATGATGAGGATGATGTGTTGAGTTATGATGAGGATGATGTGTTGAGTTATGATGAGGATGATGTGTTGAGTTATGATGAGGATGATGTGTTGATCTATGATGTGTTGATGAGGATGATGTGTTGATGAGGATGATGTGTTGATGAGGATGATGTGAGCTATGATGAGGATGATGTGTTTATGAGAGATGATATGATGATTAGGATGATGTTGTTGAGGTATGATGAGGATGATGTGTTGAGTATGATGAGGATGATGTGTTTATGAGGATGATATGTTGAGTTATGATGAGGATGATGTGTTGATGAGGATGATGTGTTGATGAGGATGATGTGTTGATGAGGATGATGTGTTGATGAGGATGATGTTTGATGAGGATGATGATGAGGATGATGTGTTGAGGTATGATGAGGATGATGTGTTGATGTATGATGAGGATGATGTGTTGAGTTATGATGAGGATGATGTGTTGATGAGGATGATGTGTTGATGTGTTGATGAGGATGATGTGTTGAGTTATGATGAGGATGATGTTGAGTTATGATGAGATGATGTGTTGATGAGGATGATGTGTTGAGTTATGATGAGGATGATGTGTTGATGTATGATGAGGATGATGTGTTGAGTTATGATGGGATGATGTGTTGAGATATGAAGAGGGATGATGTGTTGAGTTATGATGAGGATGATGTATGATGAGGATGATGTGTTGAGTTATGATGAGGATGATGTGTTGATGAGGATGATATGTTGAGGTATGATGAGGATGATGTGTTGATGAGGATGATGTGTTGATGTATGATGAGGATGATGTGTTGATGTATGATGAGGATGATGTGTTGATGAGGATGATGTGTTGAGATATGATGAGGATGATGATGTTGAGTTAGATGAGATGATGTTGAGATATGATGAGGATGATGTGTTGATGTATGATTGATGTGTATGATGAGGATGATGTGTTGAGTTATGATGAGGATGATGTATGATGAGGATGATGTGTTGATGAGGATGATGTGTTGATGATATGATGAGGATGATGTGTTGAGTGAGGATGATGTGTTGAGGTATGATGAGGATGATGTGTTGAGATATGATGAGGATGATGTGTTGAGATATGATGAGATGATGTGTTGAGTTATGATGAGGATGATGTGTGATGATGAGGATTGTGTTGATGAGGATGATGTGTTGAAGTTTGATGAGGATGATGTGTTGAGTTATGATGAAGATGATGTGAGGATGATGTGTTGAGTATGATGAGGATGATGTGTTGAGTTATGATGAGGATGATGTGTTGATGAGGATGATGTGTTGAGATATGATGAGGATGATGTGTTGATGAGGATGATGTGTTGAGCTATGATGAGGATGATGTGTTTATGAGGATGATATGTTGAGTTATGATTAGGATGATGTGTTGAGGTATGATGAGGATGATGTGTTGAAGTATGATAAGGATGATGTGTTTATGAGGATGATATGTTGAGTTATGATGAGGATGATGTGTTGATGAGGATGATGTGTTGATGAGGATGATGTGTTGAGTTATGATGAAGATGACGTGTTGAGTTATGATGAGGATGATGTATGATGAGGATGATATATTGAGATATGATGAGGATGATGTGTTGAGTTATGATGAGGAAGATGTGTTGAGGTATGACGAGGATGATGTGTTGAGGTATGAGGAGGATGATGTGTTGAAGTATGATGAGGATGATGTGTTTATGAGGATGATATGTTTAGTTATGATGAGGATGATGTGTTGAGGTATGATGAGGATGATGTGTTGAGTTATGATGAGGATGATGTGTTGATGAGGATGATGTGTTGAGATATGATGAGGATGATGTGTTTATGAGGATGATGTTTGAGTTATGATGAGGATGATGTGTTGAGGTATGATGAGGATGATGTGTTGAGTTATGATGAGGATGATGTGTTGAGATGAGGATGATGATGAGGATGATGTGTTGAGTTATGATGAGGATGATGTGTTGAGTTATGATGAAGAGATGTGTTGATGAGGATGATGTGTTGAGTTATGATGAGGATGATGTTGAGGATGATGTGTTGATGAGGATGATGTTTTGAGTTATGATGAGGATGATGTGAGTTATGATGAGGATGATGTGTTGAGTTATGATGAGGATGATGTGTTGAGTTATGATGAGGATGATGTGTTGAGAGAAGAGGATGATGTGTTGAGTTATGATGAGATGATGATGTTATGATGAGGATGATGTGTTGATGAGGATGATGTGTTGAGTTATGATGAGGATGATGTGTTGATGATGAGGATGATGTGTTGAGATATGAGGATGATGTGTTGATGAGGATGATGTGTTGAGATATGATGAGGATGATGTGTTGAGTTATGATGAGGATGATGTGTTGATGAGATGATGTGTTGAGTTATGATGAGGATGATGTGTTGAGTTATGATGAGGATGATGTGTTGATGAGAGATGATGTGTTGATGAGGATGATGTGTTGAGTTATGATGAGGATGATGTGTTGAGTTGATGAGGATGATGTGTTGAGGTATGATGAGGATGATGTGTTGAGATATGATGAGGATGATGTGTTGATGATATGATGAGGATGATGTGTTGATGAGGATGATGTGTTGATGAGGATGATGTGTTGAGATATGATGAGGATGATGTGTTGATGAGGATGATGTGTTGAGATATGATGAGGATGATGTGTTGAGATGGGGATGGGGATATGTGTTGATGAGGATGATGTGTTGATGAGGATGATGTGTTGAGTGATGAGGATATGTGTTGAAGTATGAATTTCCAGTATGTGTGTGTGTGTGTGTGTGTGTGTGTGTGTGAGTCCAGTGTGTGTGTGTCCAGTGTGTGTGTGTTTCCAGTGTGTGTGTGAGTCCAGTGTGTGTGTGTTTCCAGTGTGTGTGTGAGGGTCCAGTGTGTGTGTGTGTAGTGTGTTTGTGTAGTGTCTGTCCAGTGTGTGTGTGTGTGTGTGTGTGTCTAGTGTGTGACTGAATGTCCAGTGTGTGTGTGTGTGTGTGTCCAGTATGTGTTGTGTATGTGCGTGTGTGTGTGTCCAGTGTGTGTGTGTGTGTGTGTGTGTGTGTGTGTCCAGTGTGTGTGTGTTGTCATGGAGGATCGTTACAAAATATAACACTTACAAGAACGTGTGAATTCAATATAGGCTTTTAATACAAACATATCAGAAGCCTAGATGGTCTGCGGAACACACACTTTTCCAGAGCACTGGCTCTGATTTATACACATATAACATATGAGTCCATCCCACATGCAAATGAAGTTACTTCCCTCAGTCCATCTGCCACCATTATCTTTCAATATGTGCTTCCTGCTTGTTCACGCCCAATAACGCCCATATCTGCTTTCAGTCAAGTTATAATGATGACAGGACCTCTTCATGTCCCAAAAATATACATGCCCATCTTATCCTATGGGCCCCTTATGTTCAGCTTGGTGTGGTCTTTGGTATGTCTGTCCTTATTAGGACTCGTAGACTATGTGTCTCTTCTCTTCATGTCCTAAAAATATATGCCCTATGTCTATAGTCCATCCATAGGTCATTTGGCTGACCCCCTCCTTTGTATGTCCCTCTGACCTTGGTATGTCCAGCTGTCCTATGCTCTCATGGCCTTACTCTGGCCTCCTGTCCTATACAATAGACAATGCATTTGACCAGAATGGCAAATGCACTCTAAGTGTATCTTTCTCTTGTGGTACAGTATTAAGTTTCTCCCTATATGTACATCTTGCTCCCACAAATCCCTCCTCTGGTGCTAATTTAGCACCAAAAACTACACTAAAAGGACATATAGGGTGGAGGCCAATACCAATAGTTGACAAAAACATTATCAAAAATAAAGCTTACAAATCACCTGGGCCAAACATCTCCAGATCCTATTTGAAACATAAAACACTTACAAAACCCAATCAGACCAAACATCTCCAGATCCTATTTGAAACATAAAACACTTACAAAACCCAATCAGACCAAACATCTCCAGATCCTATTTGAAACATAAAACACTTACAAAACCCAATCAGACCAAACATCTCCAGATCCTATTTGAAACATAAAACACTTACAAAACCCAATTAGACCAAACATCTCAAAAACAATAACATAGATAGGAGTAAAAGATCTGGTCTGTAAAGAATAAAACACTTATAATCAATCATTATATTGTGAAGAAGCAATGAGCATGTAGTTTGCCCACACATCCAGAAACTATCAGCTATTCCTTAATCCTGATTCTTTAACATTTCAAGATATAATGTTACTTGAGTTATATTACCACATTTTACCTTTGTGTTTCATAATCATTACTTTATCAAATTTACAAACTCCTGCAGTTTCTAGCACCCAAATAGTTTATTCAATTAACTATAGTGTTTCCCACATCCATCCCATTATCTCCAATTAACTATAGTGTTTCCCACATCCCATTATCTCCAATTAACTATAGTGTTTCCCACATCCATCCCATTATCTCCAATTAACTATAGTGTTTCCCACATCCCATTATCTCCAATTAACTATAGTGTTTCCCACATCCATCCCATTATCTCCAATTAACTATAGTGTTTCCCACATCCATCCCATTATCTCCAATTAACTATAGTGTTTCCCACATCCATCCCATTATCTCCAATTAACTATAGTGTTTCCCACATCCATCCCATTATCTCCAATTAACTATAGTGTTTCCCACATCCATACCATTATCTCCAATTAACTATAGTGTTTCCCACATCCATCCCATTATCTCCAATTAACTATAGTGTTTCCCACATCTATCCCATTATCTCCAATTAACTATAGTATTTCCCACATCCATCCCATTATCTCCAATTAACTATAGTATTTCCCACATCCATCCCATTATCTCCAATTAACTATAGTGTTTCCCACATCCCATTATCTCCAATTAACTATAGTATTTCCCACATCCATCCCATTATCTCCAATTAACTATAGTATTTCCCACATCCCATTATCTCCAATTAACTATAGTATTTCCCACATCCATCCCATTATCTCCAATTAACTATAGTATTTCCCATCATCCCATTATCTCCAATCCATAGTATTTCCCACATCCATCCCATTATCTCCAATTAGCTATAGTATTTCCCACATCCCATTATCTCCAATTAACTATAGTATTACCCACATCCATCCCATTATCTCCAATTAACTATAGTATTTCCCACATCCCATTATCTCCAATTAACTATAGTATTTCCCACATCCATCCCATTATCTCCAATTAACTATAGTGTTTCCCACATCCCATTATCTCCATAGCTGTAGAAACATTCATTATTTCCCCCTTCTTTTCTTTTACAATAGTAAACCCATCATTATGAGGATCATTCAATTCAGTTCTTATGTTGCACATTCATGTTCTCCCAGCATATCTTTATTTAATTCACTTCTGCCTTTAGTGTTACCTAGTGCCAAACTGCATTCTATGTTACACAAAGGAATGTAGTATTTTCTCTGAATACATTGAACATTTTACATTTAACACATTCTTCAAATGATGCAAGTTCAGCCACTATCAAAAGATCAGACAAAGGTGATCTGCTACACAAAATACAATTGTCCATCCTATGTTTGTTTGCTGTATACTTAACCAATTCATACTACTCATTCTTCACTACTTCTTCTTGTGTGGTGTCCTTGAGTTGTTCTGATTCTGAGATATATGTCACTTTTACAATGTTTTTGTCTTGAGGTATATCATTAGAGTTTGTCAAAAAGTTCCAAATGTCAGTAAAGAACCCTCCTGGTTCTGATGCTTCAGGTTTCTTTGTGGGTACAGTGGACTGCTTGGTAAGGGCAGTTGATGTTATCTTAGTGGTAGCTACTGTGGTCTTCACAGCAGCTTCCACTGTTGTTGTCGTTCTAGCTACCACAGGCTCTTCCTGTTTGGGTATTGCGTAGGACCAATTCTAATGACTGAGGTGCTACTCCCTTCGGTCAATCTTCTCGTTATTTCAACTATTAATTCTTCACCTTCAACTGGTTCAATCTGATTCAAGGTGAGCACCCACTCGTCCACGTCTTTGGTTAACGCCAGGTCACATCCTTTTGAGTCCCAAATGACCTTCGTTTGATGATGTGTCCATCCACAGAATGCAATCTCAGGTAGAGGCTTGATCCTTTTGTCTTCTGTTCTCCTGTTTCAGTTATGTGTTGAGGTGGAACAGAGATTCTAACCTTGTCAGTCTTTCTAGATTGTTTGGCTGGTTCCTCTCTTCTCTTCCTGTTTCCACCCTACATCTTGATTGTGCGTGAGTCTGTTGTTTCTATACTAGCGTTCACTGTTACTTCTGTTATGTCAATGTCATTGTTCTTCTGTGGTTCTAACTTCAAGTAAATGTTAAGACCATTCAAGAGCTGAAAAGTCAATTGTGGGGAAATCCCCATTTTCTTCAGCTTGCTGGACTTTTCCTCCTCTTTGTGGGGTCTCTCCTTCTGTTCCTTGTGAGGCCTCTCCTCCTCTTTCTTCCCCTGAGGCTCCCTCCTCAGGCCGGACTGGGATTCCATCTGGAAGGGTGTCAATTTTAGGGAAGAGATGTTCCCATTCTGTAGGTGGTACTTCCGGGTCCCATGGTGGAGGGCTTCTGTCAAAAAGGTCTGCCATAACAGGTATGTCATCAGGAGTATCAGGCATGTTACTCCCTCCCATCCCTGGACTCTCTGGCCCCACAGGAGTGAATTCTGGTTGTTCGCAGGTTCTCTCTCCAGTGTTGTCTCTCCTTCATCTTCTTCTGGGTGCATTAGGCAATGCACCTGTCGTATTTTGGCTTTCACTTGGTCTGCTGTTCTCTTGGCTCCTCCCTGGCATCTCGATTGCTTTCACTGTTCCTGCTCCTTCCGGGCTCCTTCCTGGTGGATCAGCATCCTCCGTGTCCTCATCTCTATATGGTTGTGTCCTTCTTTCTGTTGGGACTCAAGTGCAGTGCTTCAGATGGTACCATGGTACCACATCTTGCTTCCTTTCACTTGGACAGCCGTGTTTGTTGCTGCGGCCTCCACGTAGAGTCCTTCTCTCCTCGGTTGATCCCACTTCCTCCGGGAACACTCGAACATAGACTAGATCTCCTGGTATCACTGGGAGAGGTCCTTCTGGTCCCATTGGATCATCAGACATGGAACCTCTCGTCCTGGTTCAGGTTTCTGCCTTCTTTCTGTGAGGCATTCAGACTTAGAGACTTATGGCCTCTGTTCTATGATTACACCATACATCCTCTTACTTCCATCACTCATCACACAACAAACTGACATGCCAGCTGAAGCTGGTGAACCCTTCTCCATCTGGTTTCCTAAACATAAGACTTGGAAAACAAAGGACAAGACATAACAGTATTGACAATGTTATGTGTTATGCATGACTGTATTCATGAATACTTACATCTGAGACCATGACAATTCCCACTCTCTCTTCACCTGACTCTATGCCTCCAGGATACTTTTCTGCTGGACTCCACAAAAATGGAGGCCCTAATTGGCTTCCTCGTGCTTTCTTCCAGTCTTCCCCTTTCGGCCCCAGGTTCTGAGAGGTGTTCCCAAATCATGTCATTTTTTACTTAGTTCCCCATCTGCTCTATTTCAACTGATAAGCATGTGCATAACTTTAATCAACATGATTTATTCTTGAAGTAATTCAACACTGTATCTGCTTTCACATCAAGCCTTCAACATGTTGTTTAGAGTACAACTACCCTAACATCTATCCTTTTTCATATGATACATTAACAAATAAAACAAGTAACCCCAAACTCAACCCAGTATGTCTACAGTGGAATCTCTCTCTCTCTCATATATATATAAGCTCATTATTCAGCTGGACCTTACTTCTTGTATATATCTTTACACTGCAGGTGCTGTAAGAAATATACCCCCAGCCTGATGTATCTTCATGTACACTCAGTCTCCAGAATTCAGCCCATGCCCTTCCATCTGGCCTCTTATGTACTGTTTTTTCCTGAGGACATACACTAACACATGGGTTATTTCCTGACAACAGACTTTCTTCTTATAGCAAGATCACTAAATCTTAATTTTTAAATAACAGCCCTATGTAAACATTCTGTCTCCAATACCTGGCCTCCTGCCACAAAAATATTCATAATGATAGCCAAATTATGGTCCCTACAGCAACTGCTGTAAGAATAACATGTAATCAGTCAAGTGTCTTCCAGTTGGAAGAATATCCAATCCTAACTAAACTAAGTCCTAAGCTTCTTAAACTTTTGCTCTAGTGTTCAAAATGCCACCACTTATTTATTTTACCATAATCTATGTGTAATGTTCTATTTACTTTAGAATTGTCCCTATATTTGATGTCCCTATATTTTTACAAGACCAACTGTCCTTCTGTAACGATCTGAGTTTAGTGGGTGAGAAGTCAGGTGCAGGAAGCAGAGAGTTCAGGGAGTGCTATTTTAATGCACAAAGAAACGGCGAACATAAGCCAACCCCACGAAAACACAGGGCGTAATGAACAAACAAACGCCCCAAACAGGGGGACTTAAACTGTCCAGGAAAAACCACAAACATGGGAAAAACACGAAACCCATAGACGTGCACACAAGTACACCAAACAGACGGTCACAATAATTAATCCCGCACAAGGAACCAGGCGGGCCGGCTGACTAATAAAGCCTCACTACTATATTACCTAACTCAAAACAGGTGCACTCAATAAACACATAAGGAGGGGGAATAATCAGTGGCAGCTAGTAGGCCGGCGACGAGCGCCACCCGAACGGGAAGGGAAGCCTCCTTCGGTCGGAGTCGTGACACCTTCCTTTTCTGTGAGTTATCTCGTCTATTAATATACGTTTCTAGAAATAACACCCCTCCGCTACCATAACCTTCATATATGAGCCCCCAATGTAGTAATTCTAACACATAAGTCACTACTCCTAATTTCCTTCCATAGTTTGATACATACTTAAACATTCTCAAATCATTTTTAGTCAATTTATATCAGTCCCTCCTCAGGAACAATATAAACACTTATTTTCCTCAAAACAAAAATAAATTGACCAAACAAGAAAAAATAGAAAAGTAAATTATAATAACTGCATATTTGCAATAAATTACCACTATTTGTAATGTAATTAAACCTGGGGAAAACGTCCATCCGTTTCGTTCTATGCACATGTTATGTTGGTCTCTTTCTTCTTCATCCTTGGGTGTTATCGCACAACAGACTATACATTTTATTCAATTACTTATATCATTAAAATGTATCATTCCAATTACAATGACATTGTTTAACCTCTAGCGACGAGCAATCTGGGAGCGTAATCATAGCCTCAAGCGGATTACCATAATGCAACTTTTTCTATTCATGAAAATCGCAAATAAAATGAAATAAATATATTCAAACACAAGCTTAGCCTTTTGTTAACAACACTGTCATCTCAGATTTTCAAAAGATGCTTTTCAACCATAGCTACACAAGCATTTGTGTAAGAGTATTGATAGCCTAGAATAGCATTAAGCCTAGCATTCAGCAGGCAACATTTTCACAAAAACAAGAAAAGCATTCAAATAAAATCATTTACCTTTGAAGAACTTCTGATGTTTTCAATGAGGAGACTCTCAGTTAGATAGCAAATGTTAATTTCTTCCAAAAATATTATTTGTGTAGGAGAAATCGGTCCTTTTTGTTCATCACGTTTGGCTAAGAAAAAAAACGAAAATTCAGTCACTACAACGCCGAACTTTTTTCCAAATTAACTCCATAATATCGACAGAAACATGGCAAACGTTGTTTAGAATCAATCATCAAGGTGTTTTTCACACATCTATTCGATGATAAATCATTCGTGGCAGTTGGGTTTCTCCTCAGAAGCAAACGGAAAAATACTGCAGCTGGAGATTACGCAATAATTGCGACGGAGGACACCAAACGACCACCTGGTAAATGTAGTCTCTTATGGTCACTCTTCCATTGATATGCCTACAAATACGTCACAATGCTGTCGGCACTATGGGGAAACGACAGAAAGTCTAAGCTCATTCGTGTCCCATTCACAGCCATATAAGGAGTCATTGGAACACAGCGCCTTCAAAATCTGGGGCACTTCCTGTTTGAAATTTCATCTTGGTTTCGCCTGTAGCATCAATTCTGTGGCACTCACAGACAATATCTTTGCAGTTTTGGAAACGTTAGAGTGTTTTCTATCCAAAACTGTCACTTATATGCATAGTCGAGCATCTTGTCGTGACAAAATATCGCGCTTAAAACGGGAACGTTTTTTATCCAATAATGAAATACCAGAGTTCCAAGAGGATAACAAAAGAAACAAAAACGTTGAATCTAATATTCTGTAAATTCTGTCAATCACCCTGTCTCAGGATTAGTTTCCAGAGCTTCCCTAGGCCTAGTAGATTTAAACAGTCCTCTATCTAAATCATAACTAAATGTTTATATATTCAGGATAACAGGATAACAATATTCAGGATAACAGTCCTTAGTGCTTACTTTAACTCAAATTTGACCTTCTCAATTCAATCCACATCATCCCTTTTATAATTAACATTTATACTAACATCTTTTAGTACCAGTAATATCTATTTTACAATGCGCCCTTTTGTCTCTGTTTTTCTGTCATGAGTGGCCTGGTAATAAAAGGTCATTACCCCAATCCCCTTTAGTCTTTCATCTCCCAGCACATATCATTCCCGCATGTCTATTTTAGATACAGTTCACAGGTCATCAGACACAGTTGTCCCTCACTATTCAGCCAGTAGGGTGGATTTGAGTTTCACACACACTTGTTGTGGTGATAATCTCTCCCAAGCATTAAAGCATTCTGACATCACCTTCCATGATAACTCCCTTATTCTACTGCCGGTCTCTCAGACGAGTTACAGATTATGTAGTTATCAACATAACCCTCGCAGAGACCCCCACTCCAATACACCATTTGGAGTAACTCATCATATATTTCCCTTTTATATGCAGAATGAACCAAGCACATTTGTGTATTTACCCAAAGACCATAACCCCAGGGAACTGATAATTTCTTCTATGAACCCATGTTAAATAAAAAATAAACCTATTTGAATAACTAGTCAATTTAAGATTACAACTCTTCATCATTTTCCCAAGGAAATAATAGAATTTCAAAGTGATTGTACACTTTGAATAGAGACTGGTGTTTCTCAATCATTTTATAATTAAATCCCACCTGTTCCAACAATTTCTGGTGAAGTTGATCAGTCTTCACGGGAAATTCTTAGGGTTCAGCATTTGACACCATTAAAATGTTTCCACTCCCTTTTCATTAGAAACAACTTAAATACATTTTCAAAAACATTTCCATCCTTCTGCATACCCAATTTGAAACTGAATTGAAAAAACCCCTTCCAAAAGTAATCCACTATCGCATATTCATTCACGGTATAAGGTGTATTGGTTACTAGTGAACCATAGGCCAAGAACACACAGGAGCTGGCCTCACTTATCCGGAACTCCATTGTTAGCCTTATCCAGATACTAAGACTTTTAAAGTGGCCGAATATCTCTAACTGTTTTCCTCAGTGCCACAGTCTCCGATGACATTTTGACCAGAGAAAATGTAACCCTTTTTTTTCTGGAAAAGAAATGTACATTTCGTTAATATTCACAATGTTATCTTTTAAATCTGCAAGCCAATAGTATTACATATATATTGATTTTATTCTATAAGAATCTTAGCAGTTTCAGAGACCCGGGTGGATGTAGTACTAACTACAGGTACAGCTGTAGTGATGGTGACAGAGACCCGGGTGGATGTAGTACTAACTACAGGTACAGCTGTAGTGATGGTGACAGACCTGGGTGGATGTAGTACTAACTACAGGTACAGCTGTAGTGTTGGTGACAGAGACCCGGGTGGATGTAGTACTAACTACAGGTACAGCTGTAGTGTTGGTGACAGAGACCCGGGTGGATGTAGTACTAACTACAGGTACAGCTGTAGTGTTGGTGACAGAGACCCGGGTGGATAGAGTACTAACTACAGGTACAGCTGTAGTGTTGGTGACAGAGACCCGGGTGGATGTAGTACTAACTACAGGTACAGCTGTAGTGTTGGTGACAGAGACCCGGGTGGATGTAGTACTAACTACAGGTACAGCTGTAGTGTTGGTGACAGAGACCCGGGTGGATAGAGTACTAACTACAGGTACAGCTGTAGTGTTGGTGACAGAGACCCGGGTGGATGTAGTACTAACTACAGGTACAGCTGTAGTGTTGGTGACAGAGACCCGGGTGGATGTAGTACTAACTACAGGTACAGCTGTAGTGTTGGTGACAGAGACCCGGGTGGATGACTAACTACAGGTACAGCTGTAGTGTTGGTGACAGAGACCCGGGTGGATGTAGTACTAACTACAGGTACAGCTGTAGTGTTGGTGACAGAGACCCGGGTGGATGTAGTACTAACTACAGGTACAGCTGTAGTGTTGGTGACAGAGACCCGGGTGGATGTATTACTAACTACAGGTACAGCTGTAGTGTTGGTGACAGAGACCCGGGTGGAACTAACTACAGGTACAGCTGTAGTGTTGGTGACAGAGACCCGGGTGGATGTAGTACTAACTACAGGTACAGCTGTAGTGTTGGTGACAGAGACCCGGGTGGATGTAGTACTAACTACAGGTACAGCTGTAGTGTTGGTGACAGAGACCTGGGTGGATGTAGTACTAACTACAGGTACAGCTGTAGTGTTGGTGACAGAGACCCGGGTGGATGTAGTACTAACTACAGGTACAGCTGTAGTGATGGTGACAGACCTGGGTGGATGTAGTACTAACTACAGGTACAGCTGTAGTGTTGGTGACAGAGACCCGGGTGGATGTAGTACTAACTACAGGTACAGCTGTAGTGTTGGTGACAGAGACCCGGGTGGATGTAGTACTAACTACAGGTACAGCTGTAGTGTTGGTGACAGAGACCCGGGTGGATGTAGTACTAACTACAGGTACAATGGTCGTTTAACACGTTATCACGTCAATGTTTTATCCTTATTTATAACTTATTTTGCCCGATATTTATCGATTCCGTTCCTCTTCCCAGTGACAGTTAAATGCACTCTCTTTCTCAAGTTACACTCAGTTAACTGTCAGAGAGGCCTGCGCATTCCTCTTCCTACCAGTTGGTCACAGACACACAGCCTGTTCTTCTTCTTTTTTCTAATCTGCTCATTCTTCACATAGAATTGTCATTCATTAGTTTATTTTTCATTCATTCACGCATACCCTTCGTTTTACCTAAAATGACCTATAGTTTCTTACCTACTGACTTAATTCACTTCCTCTACATAAGCCGGTATTATCCAATAGGATTTTCACGCATACCCTTCGTTTTACCTAAAACGACCTATAGTTTCTTACCTACTGACTTTATTCACTTCCTCTACATAAGCCGGGTTTATCCTACAGGATTTTTCACGATATGACGAGACTACTGCCTAACCGGGTCAGTCTGTCATCATACCCATACCCTTCATAACCATACTTCACTCACCCAATACTGGCCTCTATTTCGTATTAGAGCAATATCGTGGCGTGACCTACCGATTTACAGACCCCCGTTTAGCTAGATGGAGCGTTTTTATCCTCAGGATTTATTTTGTTCTTCTGCTTCCTATATATTCACCTGTTCACTCCTCCTCTTTTCAACAGGAGCGGTAGCCGTGAATACACCACCCAGCCCCTTTCTAATCTTTTTCTTAAGGGCGGTATTCGTGGACTTTTCTACTTATTTTTTGATACGTTTATGACCCTATGAGCAGGCAGCAGCTGCCCCACACCAGGCCAGGCAGCTCAGCCAGAGAGCGCAAACAACCCGCACCTAGTCAAACCACACAAGGTCCCCAAATGAATGGCTCGGTGAGAGGGGCAGTCTGAATCACACACACCCAACACAGGTCACCCGCTCAGGTTGATTGGGCTGCGTTGTACACACATCCCAAAACAAATCCCGAGTCAGTCGAGCAGAATCAGACGGAACAACTCCCCTCAACCAACCAAACACGTGGGTCCGTTCGAACCGACCGCTCAGAAACGCCCCCTCCGACACCCGCAAGGTTCACAGCCCCTAGTCACTTAGTCCTTACACCTGCACATATGTTTATTTATCTATTTTTAACAACCCCCAAAATCACACATGCATGCAATTCATTGAATTCAAAAGTTCTTTAACATTTACTGGGTTTTTAGGAAATTTTAAAGAGAGACCTACGTGACGCCCTTCTCGCTGAGACAGGATCTCTGAAGCAATCTATACCAACATTTCAACTACGTAAGAACAAGCTTACCTTTTTATAGTTGTGTGGCCACATTTGTTTGCAAGATTGTCCAAAGAAACTATCACCAGCCCGGAACGTCACTCTTTGCGATCCCTGTCCCTCCTGGCAAAAAGCTCGCCAAATTATGTCGTGGAGGATCGTTACAAAATATAACACTTACAAGAACTTGTGAATTCAATATAGGCTTTTAATACAAACATATCAGAAGCCTAGATGGTCCGCGGAACACACACTTTTCCAGAGCTCTGGCTCTGATTTATACACATACCACATATGAGTCCATCCCACATGCAAACGAAGTTACTTCCCTCAGTCCATCTGCCACCATTATATCCCAATCTGTGCATCCTGCTTGTTCAGCTCGATAACGCCCATATCTGCTTTCAGTCAAGTTATAATGGTGACAGGACCTCTTCATGTCCCAAAAATAATACATGCCCATCTTATGCTATGGGCCCCCTTACGTTCAGCCTGGTGTGTTCTTTGGTATGTCTGTCCTTATTAGGACTCGTAGACTATGTGTCTCTTCTCTTCATGTCCTAAAAATATATGCCCTATGTCTATAGACCATCCATTGCTCATTTGGCTGACCCCCTCCTTTGTATGTCCCTCTGACTTTGGTTTGTCCAGCTGTCCTATGCTCTCATGGCCTTACTCTGGCCTCCTGTCCTATACAATAGACAATGCATTTTACCAGAATGGCAAATGCACTCTAAGTGTATCTTTCTCTTGTGTTACAGTATTATGTTTCTCCCTATATGTACATCTTTCTCCCACAATGCCCACCCAGACCCTCCCCTATAGGTTTAGCTTGTGTGGTCGGAGTCCGCACCTTGGTGAGGGGGGGGGGCTGTCACGTTCTGACCATAGTTCTTTTGTGCTTTCCTTGTTTTAGTATTGGTCAGGACGTGAGCTGGGTGGGCATTCTATGTTATGGTTCTCAATCAGAGGCAGGTGTTAGTCATGGTCTCTGATTGGGAACCATATTTAGGTAGCCTGTTTTGTGTTGGGTTTTGTGGGTGGTTGTTTCCTGTCTTTGTGTTTGCTGCACCAGATGGGGCTGTTTCGGTTTTGCCACGTTTATTGTTTTGCAGTTTGTTCATGTTAAGTGTCTCTTATTAAAGAACCATGAACTTCAACCACGCTGTGTTTTGGTCCGCCTCTCCTTCACAGGAAGAAACACCCAAACCTTAACCATTCATAATGAGGCCCTAATCTTAATGTTTAAACTCTATCCCAAACCTTAACCATTCATAATGAGGCCCTAATCTTAATGTTTAAACTCTATCCCAAACCTTAACCATTCATAATGAGGCCCTAAACATTGTGTGAACACAGGCTTGACAAAATGAGACAAAATGAGACAAAATGACAAAATGAGACAAATGAGACAAAATGAGACAAAATGAGACAAAATTGGAAAAAGAAAATCCAGAAAATCACATTGTAGGATTTTTTATTAATTTATTTGCAAATTATGGTGGAAAATAAGTATTTGGTCAATAACAAAAGTTAACACAGCAACTTGTATCTCTCAGAGAGTCACTATTCCACTAAGACCTAATTGAAACACAAAGCAGGACATGGAATCAGAGCTGTGTGTGTCATTCTTATCTAAAGTCCTGTTAACGCGCACAAAAACACACACACACACACACACACACACACACACACACACACACACCCCTCTAGCTCAATCTAGCCATCTCTGGCCAATGTCAGTAGCTAGTTAATGAGAAGGGGACTAAAATCAATATACACACCTTGGGAGGAATTCCTGATTACCTGTCTGTCTGTCTGTCTGTCTATGTGTGTGTGTGTCCTTTATCTTCCTCAATGGGGAAAGAGAGAAATGAAGAAGTACATTTAAAGACGAACGTCGTCCTGAATAATTTCTGCTGACTAATCTCTCTCTCTGCTCTCCCTCCACAGCAACAGTAATATCATAGAGAGTCACTGATGTCACCCAGCCCATCAGGGCTCAAAGGCCCCCAATTACCAAACATAAAGCAAATTCCACATATCCTCTCTCTCTCTCTTTCCCTCTGTTCTGACTCTCTACCCTCCCTCCCTCTCTCTCCTCCCTCTCTCGCTCTTCCCTCTGTTCTGACTCTCTACCCTCCCTCTCTCTCTCTCTCTCGCTCTTCCCTCTGTTCTGACTCTCCCTCTCTCTCTCCTTCCCTCTGTTCTGACTCTCTACCCTCTCTTTCCATCTGTTCTGACTCTCTACCCTCCCTCTCTCTCTCTTTCCATCTGTTCTGACTCTCTACCCTCCATCTCTCTCTTTCCCTCTGTTCTGACTCTCTACCCTCGCTCTCTCTTTTCCCTCTGTTCTGACTCTCTCCCTCCCTCTCTCTCTCGTTCCCTCTGTTATGACTCATTACCCTCCCTCTCTCTCTTTCAATCTGTTGATTCTCTACCCTCCCTCTGTTCTGACTCTCTACCCTCCCTATCTCTCTCTTTCCCTCTGTTCTGACTCTCATCTCTCTCTCTCTCTCTCTCTGTTCTGACTCTCTCTCCCTCCATCTCTCTTTTCCCTCTGTTCTGACTCTCTACCCTCCATATCTCTCTTCCCTCTGTTCTGACTCTCTCCCCTCCATCTCTCTCTTCCCTCTGTTCTGACTCTCTACTCTCCCTCCCTCTCTGTGATATCTACGATTTTTTTAAATAAAAATGTTCACACATAAAGTGAACCGTTTTTGCTTTGTAATTCTGGGTTATTGTGTGTAGATTGATGAGGGGAAAAACACATTTAATTCATTTTAGAATAAGGCTGTAACATGACAAAATGTGTAAAAAGTCAAGGGGTCTGAATACTTTCTGAATGTTACAGTATATCAGTATATTAGACTCTCTCTCTCTCTCTCTCTGCAGTGATGTTCTTTTCATCACTTCTGGTTGAACACTGCCATCAAGTGGTGATTGTCCAAACTGCACCACTGTTAAGATAAGAGAAAGTGAGAGATAGAGAGAGAAAAAAGTGTGGGAGAGAGAGAGAGAGCAGAGAGTGTGGGAGAGAGAGCAGAGTGTGTGGGAGAGAGAGAGCAGAGTGTGTGGGAGAGAGAGCAGAGAGAGCAGAGTGTGTGGGAGAGAGAGAGCAGAATGTGGGAGAGAGAGAGAGCAGAATGTGGGAGAGAGAGAGCAGAGAACAGAGAGAGCAGAGAAAAGAGAGCAGGCTGAGAGAGAGAAGAGAGCAGAGAGTGAGATCAGAAAGTGAGAGAGAAGAGAGCAGAGAGAACTCTGTTGCTATAGTGACCCTGCATCACAACACTCTGTTGCTATAGTGACCCTGCATCACAACACTCTGTTGCTATAGTGACCCTGCATCACAACACTCTGTTGCTATAGTGACCCTGCATCACAACACTCTGTTGCTATAGTAACCCTGCATTACAACACTCTGTTGTACAATTTGTTTAATTCTATTCCACATATTTAATTGTTTTGTATTTCATTTCATATTTGTTTCATGTTTCAACCAGTCGCAGGTTAACATCAACCTGACAGAGGAAACGTAAAATCAATAAACAAACTGTTTTCACAATTAACAGGCCTTTTCTTGTTTCAATTATGTTTTATTATGAAAAGTACAATATATCCTTGTATACTTGTACAACTATGGAGCGTATGTCCAGATATAATTATATAATTTGTTTTTCAACATAAAAGACAACACATGATTACATTGGTATTTTAACAGTGTTGTTGTAAGAGGTCCTCACAACTATAGAAAGACGCGCATGTGTGTGTGTGTGTCCAGAATGTGTGTGTGTGTGTGTGTCTAGAGTGTGTGTGTGTGTGTGTGTCTAGAGTGTGTGTGTGTGTGTGTGTGTGTCCAGAGTGTGTGTGTGTCCAGAGTGTGTGTGTGTGTGTGTCCAGAGTCTGTGTGTGTCCAGTGTGTGTGTGTGTCCAGTGTGTGTGTGTGTCCAGTGTGTGTGTGTCCAGAGTGTGTGTGTGTCCAGAGTGTGTGTGTGTCCAGAGTGTGTGTGTGTGTCCAGAGTGTGTGTGTGTGTGTCCAGTGTGTGTGTGTGTCCAGTGTGTGTGTGTGTGTCCAGAGTGTGTGTGTGTCCAGAGTGTGTGTGTGTGTGTGTCCAGAGTGTGTGTGTGTGTGTGTCCAGAGTGTGTGTGTGTGTGTGTGTGTCCAGAGTGTGTGTGTGTGTGTGTCCAGAGTGTGTGTGTGTGTCCAGAGTGTGTGTGTCCAGTGTGTGTGTGTGTCCAGAGTGTGTGTGTGTCCAGAGTGTGTGTGTGTGTGTCCAGAGTGTGTGTGTGTGTGTGTGTCCAGAGTGTGTGTGTGTGTGTGTCCAGAGTGTGTGTGTGTCCAGAGTGTGTGTGTCCAGTGTGTGTGTGTGTGTCCAGAGTGTGTGTGTGTGTGTGTGTGTCCAGAGTGTGTGTGTGTGTGTCCAGTGTGTGTCCAGAGTGTGTGTGTGTCCAGAATGTGTGTGTGTCCAGTGTGTGTGTGTGTCCAGTGTGTGTGTGTGTCCATAGTGTGTGTGTGTCCAGTGTGTGTGTGTGTCCAGTGTGTGTGTGTGTCCAGTGTGTGTGTGTGTCCAGAGTGTGTGTGTGTGTCCAGTGTGTGTGTGTGTCCAGAGTGTGTGTGTGTGTCCTGTGTGTGTGTGTGTCCAGAGTGTGTGTGTGTCCAGTGTGTATGTGTGTGTGTGTTTGTCCAGTGTGTGTGTCCAGAGTGTGTGTGTGTCCAGAATGTGTGTGTGTGTGTGTGTAGAATGTGTGTGTCCTGAGTGTGTGTGTGTGTCCAGTGTGTGTGTGTGTGTGTCCAGTGTGTGTGTGTGTCCAGTGTGTGTGTGTGTGTCTAGAGTGTGTGTGTGTCCAGAGTGTGTGTGTGTCCAGAGTGTGTGTGTGTCCAGAGTGTGTGTGTGTCAGAGTGTGTGTGTGTCCAGAGTGTGTGTGTGTGTGTGTCCAGAGTGTGTGTGTGTGTGTGTCCAGAGTGTGTGTGTCCAGTGTGTGTGTGTGTCCAGAGTGTGTGTGTCCAGAGTGTGTGTGTGTGTGTGTCCAGAGTGTGTGTGTGTGTGTGTGTCCAGAGTGTGTGTGTGTGTGTGTCCAGAGTGTGTGTGTGTCCAGTGTGTGTGTGTGTCCAGAGTGTGTGTGTGTGTGTGTGTGTGTGTGTCCAGAGTGTGTGTGTGTGTGTGTGTGTCCAGTGTGTGTCCAGAGTGTGTGTGTGTCCAGAATGTGTGTGTGTCCAGTGTGTGTGTGTGTCCAGTGTGTGTGTGTGTCCAGTGTGTGTGTGTGTCCAGTGTGTGTGTGTGTCCAGTGTGTGTGTGTGTGTCCAGTGTGTGTGTGTGTCCAGAGTGTGTGTGTGTGTCCTGTGTGTGTGTGTCCTGTGTGTGTGTGTGTCCAGAGTGTGTGTGTGTCCAGTGTGTATGTGTGTGTGTGTTTGTCCAGTGTGTGTGTCCAGAGTGTGTGTGTGTCCAGAATGTGTGTGTGTGTGTGTGTGTGTCCAGAGTGTGTGTGTCCAGTGTGTGTGTGTGTCCAGAGTGTGTGTGTGTGTAGAATGTGTGTGTCCTGAGTGTGTGTGTCCAGTGTGTGTGTGTGTGTCCAGTGTGTGTGTGTGTCCAGAGTGTGTGTGTCCAGTGTTTGTGTGTCCTGTGTTTGTGTGTGTGTGTGTGTATTTGTCCAGTGTGTGCGAGTGTGTGTGTTTGTCCAGTGTGTGTGTGTCCAGTGTGTGTGTTTGTGTGTGTATTTGTCCAGTGTGTGCGAGTGTGTGTGTTTGTCCAGTGTGTGTGTGTCCAGTGTGTGTGTGTGTCCAGAGTGTGTGTGTGTGTCCAGTGTGTGCTTGTGTGTCCAGAGTATGTGTGTGTGTGTCCAGTGTGTGTGTGTGTCCAGTGTGTGCTTGTGTGTCCAGTGTGTGTGTGTGTGTGTCCAGAGTATGTGTGTGTGTCCAGTGTGTGTGTGTGTCCAGTGTGTGTGTGTGTGTCCAGTGTGTGTGTGTGTGTCCAGTGTGTGTGTGTGTGTCCAGTGTGTGTGTGTGTCCAGTGTGTGTGTGTGTGTGTCCAGTGTGTGTGTGTGTCCTGTCTGTGTGTGTGTGTGTCCAGTGTGTGTGTGTGTCCAGAGTGTGTGTGTGTGTCCAGAGTGTGTGTGTGTGTCCAGAGTGTGTGTGTGTGTCCAGAGTGTGTGTGTGTGTCCAGAGTGTGTGTGTGTCAGAGTGTGTGTGTGTCCAGAGTGTGTGTGTGTCCAGAGTGTGTGTGTGTCCAGAGTGTGTGTGTGTCCAGAGTGTGTGTGTGTGTGTGTCCAGAGTGTGTGTGTGTCCAGTGTGTGTGTGTGTCCAGTCTGTGTGTGTGTGTCCAGTGTGTGTGTGTGTGTCCAGTGTGTGTGTGTGTGTCCAGTGTGTGTGTGTGTCCTGTCTGTGTGTGTGTCCTGTCTGTGTGTGTGTGTCCAGTGTGTGTGTGTGTGTCCAGTGTGTGTGTGTGTGTCCAGTGTGTGTGTGTGTGTGTGTGTGTGTGTGTGTGTGTGTGTCCAGTGTGTGTGTGTGTGTGTGTCCAGTGTGTGTGTGTGTGTCCAGTGTGTGTGTGTGTGTGTCCAGTGTGTGTGTGTGTCCTGTCTGTGTGTGTGTGTCCAGTGTGTGTGTGTGTCCAGAGTGTGTGTGTGTGTCAGAGTGTGTGTGTGTGTCCAGAGTGTGTGTGTGTGTGTGTGTCCAGAGTGTGTGTGTGTCCAGAGTGTGTGTGTGTCCAGAGTGTGTGTGTCCAGTGTGTGTGTGTGTGTCCAGTGTGTGTGTGTGTGTCCAGTGTGTGTGTGTGTGTCCAGTGTGTGTGTGTGTGTCCAGAGTGTGTGTGTGCGTGTGTATTTGTCCAGTGTGTGTGTGTCCAGTGTGTGTGTGTGTGTCCAGTGTGTGTGTGTGTGTGTCCAGTCTGTGTGTGTGTGTCCAGTCTGTGTGTGTGTCCAGTGTGTCCAGTGTGTGTGTGTGTGTCCAGTGTGTGTGTGTGTGTCCAGTGTGTGTGTGTGTGTGTCCAGTGTGTGTGTGTCCAGAGTGTGTGTGTGCGTGTGTATTTGTCCAGTGTGTGTGTGTGTGTCCAGTGTGTGTGTCCAGTGTGTGTGTGTGTCCAGTGTGTGTGTGTGTGTCCTGTGTGTGTGTGTGTGACCACTGTGTGTGTCCTGTGTGTGTGTGTCCTGTGTGTGTGTGTCCAGTCTGTGTGTGTGTGTGTCCAGTCTGTGTGTGTGTGTCCAGTCTGTGTGTGTGTGTCCAGTGTGTGTGTGTGTGTCCAGTGTGTGTGTGTGTGTCCTGTGTGTGTGTGTGTGACCACTGTGTGTGTGTCCAGTGTGTCAGGTTATTATTGATATCCAGTGTGTGTGTGTATCCAGTGTGTGTATGTGTGTGTGTGTGTCCAGTGTGTGTGTGTCCAGTCCAGTGTGTGTGTGAGTCCAGTGTGTGTGTGAGTCCAGTGTGTGTATTATTTACAGGTTATTATTGTGTGTGTGTGTGTGTGTCATGTTATTTTAGGGACACTGAGTCACCATCACCCCAAACCCTAAACCCTGGATAGAGGGGCTCAGTGAATGTGGAGGTGAATGTGATCAGGTGGGTCAGTGTGTCAGAGGAGGCTCTATAGAAGGACAGAGTGCCGGCTGGCCAGTCCAGATACACTCCTACTCTGTGGGAGCTGGAGGAGGGGACGTCTATGGTAGTGGGTTTATTATTGTGACAGGCAGAGTAACTGTTGTCAGAGCAGATCAGAGTCCAGGACTTGTCATTCCATCCAAGACAACAGTCCTTAACCCTTCCTCTACTGCTGATTCCTTTATATGTCACTCCTATACCAGCCCCCCTTCTCCCACTCCACTCTACCTCCCAGTAACAGCGCCCAGTCAGACCCTCTCTACACAGCACCTGTCTACAGACCTCAAATCTCTCTGGGTGATCAGGATACGGCTGCTTCTCTCTCCTACATGTCACCTTTCTGTTCTCCTCAGACAGAGAGAGGGTGTCTGTTTACTGTGTTTGGGTCCAGTGTGAGATCACAGACATCTGATGGATGAAACCAGACACAATATTAGAAATCATCATCATTCACATTAGAATGTTAACTCACTTTTCTCTAATTAATTTAATGTAGATGTTTCTAGGTATCAAAAGGAGAAGTTAAGGTAACTTGAGACTTGTTGAATGATCATATGTTATACTGTATGGTAATATAAAACACACTTATTCCATTATTAATTGAACACACACACACACACACACACACACACACACACACACAGCACACACACACACAAACACACACACAGTCAAATAAACTCTTTGTAAACTTTGGTGTCCCTGATTTCTGATTCTGTAGAACTACAGCTGATATTTAATATGACCAAGTCAGTAATGATGGTGGTCTTTGACTTTGACTTAACTTGAATTAAGACTTATTCTTAGTCATATTCTTCACAGCAGTCAACACTCACATTTTCTAAGTCCAGGTTTCATTCTGTTCTCTCCACCATGTTCCACACTGTGCGGTAAGCAGAAGAACAGACAGTCATTGAGGGATGCAAATGTTTGTCTGTGTGTGTGTGTTTGTGTGTGTGTGTGTGTCCAGCGTGTGTGTGTCCAGTGTGTGTGTGTCCAGTGTGTGTTTGTCCAGTGTGTGTGTGTGTGTGTGTGTTTATCCAGTGTGTGTGTGTCCAGTGTGTGTGTGTCCAGTGTGTGTCCAGTGTGTGTGTGTGTCCAGTGTTTGTTTGTCCAGTGTGTATGTGTCCAGTGTTTTGTGTGTGTGTGTGTCCAGTGCTTGTGTGTGTGTGTGTGTTCCAGCGTGTGTGTGTGTGTGTGTGTGTGTGTGTGTGTGTGTGTGTCCAGTGTGTGTGTGTGTGTCCAGTGTGTGTGTGTGTGTCCAGTGTGTGTGTGTGTGTGTGTCCAGTGTGTGTGTCCAGTGTGTGTGTGTGTGTCCAGTGTGTGTGTGTGTGTGTCCAGTGTGTATGTGTGTGTGTGTGTGTGTGTGTGTGCACTGTGTGTGTGTGTGTGTGTGTGTCCAGTGTGTGTGTTTCCAGTTTGTCTGTGTGTGTCCAGTGTGTGTGTGTGTGTGTCCAGTGTGTTTGTGTGTGTGTGTGTGTACTGTGTGTGTGTGTATGTGTGAGTCCAGCCTGTGTGTGTCCAGTGTGTTTCTGTATGTGTGTGTCCAGTGTGTTTGTCCAGTGTGTGTTTGTGTGTGTTTGTGTGTGTGTGTGTTTGTGTGTGTGTGTGTCCTGTGTGTGTCCAGTGTGTGTGTGTGTCCGTGTGTGTGTCCAGTGTTTGTGTGTGTGTGTGTGTGTGTGTGTGTGTGTGTCTGTGTGTGTGTGTGTGTGTGTGTGTGTGTGTGTGTGTGTGTGTGTGTGTGTGTGAGTCCAGCGTATGTGTGTCCAGTGTGTGTGTGTGTCCAGTGTGTGTTTGTGTGTGTGTGTGTGAGTCCTGTGTGTCCAGTGTGTGTCCAGTGTGTGTGTGTCCAGTGTGTGTGTGTCCCAGTGTGTGTGTCCAGTGTGTGCCACACCAGTCCAGTGTGTGTGTGTGTCCAGAGTGTGTGTCCAGTGTGTGTGTGTCCAGTGTGTGTGTGTTTGTCCAGTGTGTGTGTGACAGTGTGTGTGACACTCACACCCCCCAGAGATTGGGAGATTTACACAACTCACACACTGAACACACACACACTACACTTGTCCAAGTGGTGTCAATAGAATGTTTGTCTTAACCAGCCTGATAAGTCCAACATGTCTGATATGAACATTGACATAAACCCTCTACATACTTGAGTTTCTCCAGTCTGCAGTGTGGATCCTCCAGTCCAGCAGAGAGCAGTCTGACTCCTGAGTCTCCTGGGTGATTGTAGCTCAGGTCCAGCTCTCTCAGGTGTGAGGGGTTTGACCTCAGAGCTGAGACCAGAGAAGCACAGCCTTCCTCTGTGACTAGACAGCCTGACAGCCTGCAAAGAGTCAAATCATATTAAAATCACACTGATATTCTTTGGTGGTGAAAATAGTGGCAGAATATTGTTTTCAACATATTCAGATATATCAGTGTCCTGAAACCTTCCATATCTATTCATAAAATAGTGTATCATCATAAAAAATAACAAATGATCAAAGTATTGCCTGCAGATAAAAACATTATAGTACAAATATTATAGTAGACTGACCAGACCAGTTTAAAAAGCAGTATCAGTCAGAAGACAGACAGTGAGGAATCAGATGTAGATTGTATTGAGTATACAGTCCACACCATATCTATTTAGACAGTGAGGTATCAGATTTAGATTGTATTGAGTATACAGTCAACACCATATCTATTTTGACAGTGAGGTATCAGATTTAGATTGTATTGAGTATACAGTCCACACCATATCTATTTAGACAGTGAAGCTATCATTTCAAATGTGTATTTGAAGTATATCAGTCCACATTGGGAATCTATTTAGACAGTGATATTCTTTAGAGTGTTTTGAGTGATACAGTCCTTAGTGTCCTGATGTCCTTGTTCTGTGTTAGTTTACACAAATAAGCTGTTTTGGTTTTGACGTTTATTGTTTTTGTTGTGTTTAGTGTGTTTGTCATTAGTCCATGACCATAATCTACATGACAGATTTTGATCTCCTTTACAAGAGAATTGAGTTACAATGTGTCTCTATTCTCATATTTATTTCAGATCAAATGTTTCATATGAGGTGACAGTTTATAATGTCACCTTTTATTTGAGGGTATTTTAAGACATATGTGATTCACTATTAAAAATGAAAACAATTTATGTTTCCAGTCTCCCCATTTGAAGATCTTAAGTATTCTGAACAATTCACTCATAGTGTATTAAAATAGTCAAAAATGTAGTTTTTTTTAGACAGTAAACTCGTTGGTCGCATTTGCAGTTTGTTTTGGTTGTGTTTTTGGTTGTGTTTTTGGTTGTGTTTTGCCCAATAATAAAATGGTGGATGATGAGTGGAGTAACTTTTCTGTCTAAGAGAGTAGATAACATGTTTCTAAACAATAACAAATTAATCCTGATGATGTCATGATTAAGAAAAATCATGAAAGAATCATGAATAATAATGAGTGAGAAAGTTACAGAGGCTCAACAAAACATGCTAACCTAGGTTTACCAATAACAGAGGAAGTTGCTAACCTCTCACCATTACCAATAACAGAGGCTACAACAAAACATGCTAACCTCTCACCATTACCAATAACAGAGGCTACAACAAAACATGCTAACCTCTCACCATTACCAATAACAGAGGCTACAACAAAACATGCTTTCTCACCATTACCAATAACAGAGACTACAACAAAACATGCTAACCTCTCACCATTACCAATAACAGAGGATACAACAAAACATGCTAACCTCTCACCATTACCAATAACAGAGGCTACAACAAAACATGCTGAACCTCTCACCATTACCAATAACAGAGGCTACAACAAAACATGCTAACCTCTCACCATTACCAATAACAGAGGCTACAACAAAACATGCTAACCTCTCACCATTACCAATAACAGAGGCTACAACAAAACATGCTAACCTCTACCATTACCAATAACAGAGGCTACAACAAAACATGCTAACCTCTCACCATTACCAATAACAGAGGCTACAACAAAACATGCTAACCTCTCACCATTACCAATAACAGAGACTACAACAAAACATACTAACCTCTCACCATTACCAATAACAGAGGCTACAACAAAACATACAACCTCTCACATTACCAATAACAGAGTACAACAAAACATGCTAACCTCTCACCATTACCAATAACAGAGGCTACAACAAAACATACTAACCTCTCACCATTACCAATAACAGAGGGTACAACAAAACATAGCTAACCTCTACCATTGTATAACAGAGGATACAACAAAACATATAACCTCTCACCATTACCAATAACAGAGACTACAACAAAACATGCTAACCTCTCACCATTACCAATAACAGAGGATACAACAAAACATGCTAACCTCTCACCATTACCAATAACAGAGACTACAACAAAACATGCTAACCTCTCACCATTACCAATAACAGAGGCTACAACAAAACATGCTAACCTCTCACCATTACCAATAACAGAGACTACAACAAAACATGCTAACCTCTCACCATTACCAATAACAGAGACTACAACAAAACATGCTAACCTCTCACCATTACCAATAACAGAGGCTACAACAAAACATGCTAACCTCTCACCATTACCAATAACAGAGGCTACAACAAAACATGCTAACCTCTCACCATTACCAATAACAGAGGCTACAACAAAACATGCTAACCTCTCACCATTACCAATAACAGAGACTACAACAAAACATGCTAACTGATTAACAATAACAGAGGCTCAACAAAACATACTAACCTCTCACCATTACCAATAACAGAGGCTACAACAAAACATGCTAACCTCTCACCATTACCAATAACAGAGGCTACAACAAAACATGCTAACCTCTCACCATTACCAATAACAGAGGCTACAACAAAACATGCTAACCTCTCACCATTACCAATAACAGAGGATACAACAAAACATACTAACCTCTCACCATTACCAATAACAGAGGCTACAACAAAACATGCTAACCTCTCACCATTACCAATAACAGAGGCTACAACAAAACATGCTAACCTCTCACCATTACCAATAACAGAGGCTACAACAAAACATGCTAACCTCTCACCATTACCAATAACAGAGGCTACAACAAAACATGCTAACCTCTCACCATTACCAATAACAGAGGCTACAACAAAACATGCTAACCTCTCACCATTACCAATAACAGAGACTACAACAAAACATGCTAACCTCTCACCATTACCAATAACAGAGACTACAACAAAACATACTAACCTCTCACCATTACCAATAACAGAGGCTACAACAAAACATACTAACCTCTCACCATTACCAATAACAGAGTACAACAAAACATGCTAACCTCTCACCATTACCAATAACAGAGGCTACAACAAAACATGCTAACCTCTCACCATTACCAATAACAGAGGCTACAACAAAACATACTAACCTCTCACCATTACCAATAACAGAGGATACAACAAAACATACTAACCTCTCACCATTACCAATAACAGAGACTACAACAAAACATGCTAACCTCTCACCATTACCAATAACAGAGGATACAACAAAACATGCTAACCTCTCACCATTACCAATAACAGAGACTACAACAAAACATGCTAACCTCTCACCATTACCAATAACAGAGGCTACAACAAAACATGCTAACCTCTCACCATTACCAATAACAGAGACTACAACAAAACATGCTAACCTCTCACCATTACCAATAACAGAGACTACAACAAAACATACTAACCTCTCACCATTACCAATAACAGAGGCTACAACAAAACATGCTAACCTCTCACCATTACCAATAACAGAGGCTACAACAAAACATGCTAACCTCTCACCATTACCAATAACAGAGGCTACAACAAAACATGCTAACCTCTCACCATTACCAATAACAGAGACTACAACAAAACATGCTAACCTCTCACCATTACCAATAACAGAGGCTACAACAAAACATGCTAACCTCTCACCATTACCAATAACAGAGGCTACAACAAAACATGCTAACCTCTCACCATTACCAATAACAGAGGCTACAACAAAACATGCTAACCTCTCACCATTACCAATAACAGAGACTACAACAAAACATGCTAACCTCTCACCATTACCAATAACAGAGGCTACAACAAAACATGCTAACCTCTCACCATTACCAATAACAGAGGCTACAACAAAACATGCTAACCTCTCACCATTACCAATAACAGAGGCTACAACAAAACATGCTAACCTCTCACCATTACCAATAACAGAGACTACAACAAAACATGCTAACCTCTCACCATTACCAATAACAGAGGATACAACAAAACATGCTAACCTCTCACCATTACCAATAACAGAGGCTACAACAAAACATACTAACCTCTCACCATTACCAATAACAGAGGCTACAACAAAACATGCTAACCTCTCACCATTACCAATAACAGAGACTACAACAAAACATGCTAACCTCTCACCATTACCAATAACAGAGGCTACAACAAAACATGCTAACCTCTCACCATTACCAATAACAGAGACTACAACAAAACATGCTAACCTCTCACCATTAACAATAACAGAGGCTACAACAAAACATACTAACTTCTCACCATTACCAATAACAGAGGCTACAACAAAACATGCTAACCTCTCACCATTACCAATAACAGAGGCTACAACAAAACATGCTAACCTCTCACCATTACCAATAACAGAGACTACAACAAAACATACTAACCTCTCACCATTACCAATAACAGAGGCTACAACAAAACATGCTAACCTCTCACCATTACCAATAACAGAGGCTACGACAAAACATGCTAACCTCTCACCATTACCAATAATAACAGAGGCTACAACAAAACATGCTAACCTCTCACCATTACCAATAACAGAGACTACAACAAAACATGCTAACCTCTCACCATTAACAATAACAGAGGCTACAACAAAACATACTAACCTCTCACCATTACCAATAACAGAGGCTACAACAAAACATGCTAACCTCTCACCATTACCAATAACAGAGACTACAACAAAACATACTAACCTCTCACCATTACCAATAACAGAGGCTACAACAAAACATGCTAACCTCTCACCATTACCAATAACAGAGGCACGACAAAACATGCTAACCTCTCACCATTACCAATAACAGAGGCTACAACAAAACATGCTAACCTCTCACCATTACCAATAACAGAGACTACAACAAAACATGCTAACCTCTCACCATTAACAATAACAGAGGCTACAACAAAACATACTAACCTCTCACCATTACCAATAACAGAGGCTACAACAAAACATGCTAACCTCTCACCATTACCAATAACAGAGGCTACAACAAAACATGCTAACCTCTCACCATTACCAATAACAGAGACTACAACAAAACATGCTAACCTCTCACCATTACCAATAACAGAGGCTACAACAAAACATGCTAACCTCTCACCATTACCAATAACAGAGGCTACAACAAAACATGCTAACCTCTCACCATTACCAATAACAGAGGCTACAACAAAACATGCTAACCTCTCACCATTACCAATAACAGAGACTACAACAAAACATGCTAACCTCTCACCATTACCAATAACAGAGGATACAACAAAACATGCTAACCTCTCACCATTACCAATAACAGAGGCTACAACAAAACATACTAACCTCTCACCATTACCAATAACAGAGGCTACAACAAAACATGCTAACCTCTCACCATTACCAATAACAGAGGCTACAACAAAACATGCTAACCTCTCACCATTACCAATAACAGAGGCTACAACAAAACATGCTAACCTCTCACCATTACCAATAACAGACTACAACAAAACATACTAACCTCTCACCATTACCAATAACAGAGGCTACAACAAAACATACTAACCTCTCACCATTACCAATAACAGAGGCTACAGCAAAACATGCTAACCTCTCACCATTACCAATAACAGAGGCTACAACAAAACATGCTAACCTCTCACCATTACCAATAACAGACTACAACAAAACATGCTAACCTCTCACCATTACCAATAACAGAGGCTACAGCAAAACATGCTAACCTCTCACCATTACCAATAACAGAGGATACAACAAAACATGCTATTCTCTCACCATTACCATAACATAGTCTGATCCACATGAATGTAAAGTGTTCAGAAACATCTTCTATTCTTACTGACAATACAAGTGAAGTGACTCCAAAATGACAGGACATTATTCACCATTCAGTTTCTATTAGGAAAAACATCCCAAACACAACCAAGACAAACTGCAAATTAATTCAACAAGTTAGTAGAATCACAAGCTTGATGTAATCACTGCAGGCATGGAATATGGGACCAAATACTAAACGTATGACTACTTTAATACACTATAAGTGAATATAACCGAATAATTACGACTTTTCAAATGGGAGAACTACATACATAAAGTGCTTTCATATCTGATAATACTGACCTCAGAGTCTCCAGTTTACAGTGGGGATTCCCCAGTCCAGCAGAGAGCAGCTTCACTCCTGAATCCTTCAGGTCATTGTTACTCAGATCCAGCTCTCTCAGGTGTGAGGGGTTTGACTCCAGAGCTGAGACCAGAGAAGCACAGCCTTCCTCTGTGACTCCACAGCCTGACAGCCTGACAAAGAGATCATCATGACTTCACAAACACACTGTTAATTTAACACCAGTAGTGTAGAAGGACAATGGCAGATGCATTTGGTTTATTCTCCCAAACAACATATAGATTCATCTTCCGTTTCCTAGAATTGTATGGTCATAATGTTATAATCATGTGAAAATCAATGAATTTATTTAACACCAGTAGAATGTACATGTAGAAGGACAATTAAGCTTTAATTGTGATTGATATGTGAAATTCAGAAATCAATGCATTTATTCAATATGTTTTTCAAAATAATATTATATACATATTATAATACATATTTTCTCTAAACTGAATATTTCTTCCTGATGATTAGTTCTTATATGTCATTTTATTTACTCACAGAACAGCTCTGGAGGCTTTGACCACTGGCAGCAGCCTCAGAAGACCTTCCTCTGATCTGGAGTATTTCTTCAGGTCAAACACATCCAGCTCCTTTTCTGAAGTCAGCAACACAAAGACCAGAGCTGACCACTGTGCAGGTGACAGTTTGGGTTTTGAGAGACTTCCTGATCTCAGGTAGCTTTGGATCTCCTCCACTAGAGAATGGTCATTCAGTTCATTCAGACAGTGGAACAGATTGATGCTCCTCTCTGGAGAGAGATTCTCCCTGATCTTCTTCTTGATGTACTTGACTGTTTCTTCATGGCTCTGTGAGCTGCTTCTTGTCTTTGTCAGTAGACCTCGTAAGTGCTTCTGATTGGACTCCAGTGAGAGGCCCAGAAGGAAGCGGAGGAAAAGGTCCAGGTTTCCTGTCTCACTTTGTAAGGCTTTATCCACAGCACTCTTGTAGACAGTAACTTCAGGCTCGAACAGCTCAAGAAAAAGTTCTGTTTGTTTGCAGTTCATCCATTAGATTCTCATTGTTGTTGATGAATGAGAGGAACACATATACAGCAGCCAGAAACTCCTGAATGCTCAGATGAACAAAGCAGTACACCTTGTCCTGGTACAGCCCACATTCCTCTTTAAAGAGCTGTGTGCACAATCCTGAGTACACTGAGGCTTCATTGACATCAATGCCAGCCTCCTCAGGTCTTCTTCATAGAAAATCAGATTGCCATTCACAAGCTGTTGAAAAGCCAGTTTTCCCAGTGACAGAATGCTCTCTTTATTCCAGTGTGGACCTGTCTCTTCTTTCCCAAGATACTTTTCATTCTTCTGTTTGGTATGAAACACCACAAGGTGTGTGTACATCTCAGTCAGAGTCTTGGGCATCTCTTCTCTCTTATGTTTCAGCATGTGTTCAAGGACTATTGCAGAAATCCAACAGAAGACTGGAATGTGGCACATGATGTGGAGGCTCCTGGATGTCTTTATGTGTGAGATGATTCTGCTGGCCAGGTCCTCATCACTGAATCTCTTCCTGAAGTACTCCTCCTTCTGCGGGTCATTGAACCCTCGTACCTCTGTCACCTGGTCAACACACTCTGAAGGGATCTTATTGGCTGCTGCAGGTCGGGTAGTTATCCAGAGGAGAGCAGAGGGAAGCAGATTTCCCTTGATGAGATTTGTCAGCAGAACATCCACTGAGGTTGACTCTGTGACGTCCCAACAGATCTTGTTCTTCTGGAAGTCTAGGGGCAGTCGGCACTCATCCAGACCATCAAAGATGAACACAACTTTGTACTTGTTGTAGATGGAGATTCCTGATTGTTTGGTTTCCATTGAGAAGTGATTGAGAAGTTCAATGAAAGTGTGTTTGTCCCCTTTCATCAAATTCAGCTCCCGAAAAGGTAATGAAAATACAAATTGGACATCCTGGTTTGCTTTTCCTTCAGCCCAGTCCAGAATGAACTTCTGCACAGAGACTGTTTTTCCAATGCCAGCGACTCCCTTTGTCAGCACAGTTCTGATAGGTTTGTCTTGTCCAGTTAAGGGTTTGAAGATGTCGTTACATTTGATTGCAGTCTCTGGTCTTGCTTGTTTCCTGGTTGTTGTCTCAATCTGTCTCAGCTCATGTTCATTATTGACCTCTCCTGTTCCACCCTCTGTGATGTAGAGCTCTGTGTAGATCTTATTGAGAAGTGTTGGGTTTCCTTGTTTAGCGATCCCCTCAAATACACATTGAAACTTCTTCTTTAGATTAGATTTGAGTTCACGTTGGCAAATCACAGCAAGCTCATCTGAATCTAGAAATAACACAGAGGATATTAATATTACGTCTGTTTTAATGTCTACAGTATTGAAGGACTGTTATAAAGTTATACATTATAATAATTTATTCTCTTAACTGACTGTATAAATGTGTAAATGTTTTCATAATGCATTACAGACTGGTGTGACTGATTATATTATTATTGGTATTATTGATGGTATTATTAATGTTCTCTCTCTAAATGAATCACCACAACACATCCCTGCTGCTACTTGATGAGGTCACTAGGTGTTGTGTTAAGGCTGCTACAATATCATTGAGTTACACAGCTACTTTAGCTGTACTTTAGCTACATCCTTTAAATGTTATAAAACATTTCAACATGAGGCAGACAGATCTTACATTTCTCCAGTGTGTCAGCAAGCTCCTTCTGGTTCATTTTCCTCAGGATGTGCAGTGTGATCTTCAGAGCCCCCTCTCTGGCACTGCTCTCCTGCTTCTCATCTTCAGCATCCACCACTTCCTTATCCTGTTTCTGACTCTCAAAGCCTTCTGGGAGTTCTGGACTAAGAATCCTCTTGAACATCTTCAGCTCGTTCTTCACAAATGTCATAATTTTATCTTCAAGCATCTGGAATAAATTAAGTAAATAAGTTAAGCAAGAGAATAAAATGCTTTCTCATTAACACATTAATGAATGATTGACAGATCAACTTTACTTGAGGTAAACAAAAACAAATGTACATAACAGGACCACATACACTGAATATGGAGGCCAGGTCTGTTTGATGACTCTGGGAAGACTGACCACTGAGAATCTCTGACTCTGATCTCTCCTGTTGGTTTCTGTGGACAAAACATGAGATTACATCTCCTCATCCAGGGAGTGCACACACACACACACACACACACACACACACACACACACACACACACACACACACACACACACACACACACACACACACACACAAGGAGGGAATGTTGTGTTTGTTTAATTTTGTTTTAGGACTATGAAAATAGACAAAATGATTAGCCTATGGATTATGAAAACAACAACAATAAATGGGAAAATGGGAGGAGAAATGACTAGAGACAGTGTTGTTTAACTCACTGACCAGGACCCATGAGTTCTTCTTACCTTTGTTCAGTAGAAAAGTCTCCCTCTCTAAACACTATAGGACGATCCATAGACCAGTCACTCTTCATGGACACACAGCTGGGAACAGGGGAGGCTGGTCTCTCCTGCTTGATTGGTCTTCAACACAACAGAGACAAACATTACATCTCTCATCTACTCTGAGCTCAGATGGGGAAACATAAGAAGAGTTTCATTCCAAAAAGCTATTTATCCATTTTCAGAAATGTTCGTAAATGAGCTTTTATTGTTTAAAGAAGTTCAGTTTACGTTAAGTTATGTTTTTTTTGCGAAATGAGGAGATGGCACGTGGGTACCTGCTTCTATAAACCAATGAGGAGATGGCACGTGGGTACCTGCTTCTATAAACCAATGAGGAGATGGCACGTGGGTACCTGCTTCTATAAACCAATGGGGAGATGGCACGTGGGTACATGCTTCTATAAACCAATGAGGAGATGGCACGTGGGGACCTGCTTCTATAAACCAAAGAGGAGATGGCACGTTGGTACCTGCTTCTATAAACCAATGAGGAGATGGCACGTGGGTACCTGCTTCTATAAACCAATGAGGAGATGGCACGTGGGTACCTGCTTCTATAAACCAATGAGGAGATGGCACATGGGTACCTGCTTCTATAAACCAATGAGGAGATGGCACGTGGCTACCTGCTTCTATAAACCAATGAGGAGATGGCATGTGGGTACCTGCTTCTATAAACCAATGAGGAGATGGCATGTGGGTACCTGCTTCTATAAACCAATGAGATGGCACGTGGGTACCTGCTTCTATAAACCAATGAGGAGATGGCACGTGGGTACCTGCTTCTATAAACCAATGAGATGGCACGTGGGGACCTGCTTCTATAAACCAATGAGGAGATGACACGTGGGTACCTGCTTCTATAAACCGATGAGGAGACCAATGAGGAGATGGCACGTGGGTACCTGCTTCTATAAAGCAATGAGGAGACCAATGAGGAGATGGCACGTGGGTACCTGCTTCTATAAACCAATGAGGAGATGGCACGTGGGGACCTGCTTCTATAAACCAATGAGGAGATGACACGTGGGTACCTGCTTCTATAAACCAATGAGGAGACCAATGAGGAGATGGCACGTGGGTACCTGCTTCTATAAAGCAATGAGGAGACCAATGAGGAGATGGCACGTGGGTACCTGCTTCTATAAACCAATGAGGAGACCAATGAGGAGATGGCACGTGGGTACCTGCTTCTATAAACCAATGAGGAGACCAATGAGGAGATGACACGTGGGTACCTGCTTCTATAAACCAATGAGATGACACGTGGGTACCTGCTTCTATAAACCAATGAGGAGATGGCACGTGGGTACCTGCTTCTATAAACCAATGAGGAGATGCAGTCAACTGTCACAAATAGAACTGACTTCCAGACGCTCGTTGACGGAATAATGAGACTATAAGGAGAACCAGTACTGAGTCAATGTGCAGGGTACTAGGTAGTTGAATAATGGTATATAATGAGACTGATCAATGGAGAACCAGTACTGAGTCAATGAGACTGCCAGGGTACCAGGTAGTTGAGGTAATAATGAGACTATAAGGAGTACCAGTACTGTGTCAATGTGCAGGGTACCAGGTAGTTGAGGTAATAATGAGACTATAAGGAGTACCAGTACTGGTCAATGTGCAGGGTACCAGGTAGTTGAGGTAATTGAGGTAATATCCACATGTAGGTAGGGATATAAGTGACTAGGCAACCAGAATAGAGATTACATCTCCTCATCCAGGGAGTTCAGACACACACACACACACACACACACACACACACACACACAGGGAGGGAATGTTGTGTTTGTTTAATATTGTTTTAGGACTATGAGAATGGACAAAAGGATGAGCCTATGGATTATGAAAACAACAACAATAAATGGGAAAATGGGAGAGGAGAAATGACTAGAGACAGTGTTGTTTAACTCACTGACCCATGAGCTCTTCTTACCTTTGTTCAGTAGAAAAGTCTCCCTCTCTAAACACTATAGGACGATCCATAGACCAGTCACTCTTCATGGACACACAGCTGGGAACAGGGGAGGCTGGTCTCTCCTGCTTGATTGGGCTTCAACACAACAGAGACAAACATTACATCTGTCATCTACTCTGAGCTCAGATGGGGAAACAATAGTGAAACATAAGAAGAGTTTCACAAATAGAACTGACTTCTAGACGTTGGCGCGCGCGAGCAGTGTGTCATTTTTAAAAACGAAATTAATTTATTTATGCGAGCGTTGTAGTCAGTCTGTCAGCCCCGCTAAAAGGCTGGTGTCGTTACTCTGCCTTCTCCGGGGGATGTTGAGGTAAATTTACTAACCGGGAGGGTTGAATTATGTAATTTATTGGAGGGCTGGAAGACGCACTCTCGAGGGAGTTTACTCACAATATCAGATATTAAGATGATTTTTATAATGAATGTATACTGAGGTTGAAAAAAATATATATATTAAAAAATATATATATATTTTTTATAATGAATGTATACTGAGGTTGAGGTTCTGACTAGTGATTATTTACCCGGTGTTTAATACATGCTATTGAGGCGCCCTGAAAATAATATTCAAAAGTTCGGTCCTTGGACACAGAGGGGTTAAACACTAAAGTTACCGTCCATCTAGTGAAGAGAGGAGAACCGGACAGAGGTAGCCAGCATCCGTCAACGAGAGAGGGAGAAGCCTCACCGGGATTTAACAGGTGGAAGAAACAACCGGGGAGCTCCATCGGTCCACAAGAAATGCAGACAGCCGGTGATGATGTAGTGGTAGCTATGGTAACTAGGATGCTGCTGGTAGAGTAGCTAGCTAACTTACCGAGCTGTACCGACTAGCTAGGATAACTAGGATGCTGCTGGTAGAGTAGCTAGCTAGCTTACCGAGCTGTACCGAGTAGCTAGGATAACTAGGATGCTGCTGGTAGAGTAGCTAGCTATCTTACCGAGCTGTACCGACTGGATAGGATAACTAGGATGCTGCTGGTCGAGTAGCTAGCTAGCTTACCGAGCTGTACCGACTACATTTACATTTAAGTCATTTAGCAGACGCTCTTATCCAGAGCGACTTACAAATTGACTAGCTAGGATAACTAGGATGCTGCTGGTAGAGTAGCTAGCTAGATTACCGAGCTGTACCGACTAGCTTGGTTAGTTAGCAGGTCGTTCGTCTGTCCCTCGTCTCGATGATGATGACGAATCCGGTGAAACAAGGATAGAGAGTGAAAAGGATCTGGCTACACTCATACTGTCCCTGACCGTAAAGAAAAAAGCAAATTGAACAATAAACTTCGGCGTCTCAACACTGTAACAAACTCCGTCGTTATTCCCCAAGTTCACCTCAGTCCACTCTGCGCGTAACCGGACAATATCCTTGGCGCCACACCGAACGTGGACGTGGACAGTTCTGTACGGGGACGCGGACAGTTCCAGAACGCGGACAGTTCTGTACGGGGACGCGGACAGTTCCAGAACGCGGACAGTTCTGTACGGGGACGCGGACAGTTCCAGAACGCGGTCATGAGCAGTGCAACACAATCAACTAAACCCAGTCTTTACAGTGGGTTACATTAGTAATATTCATTTTTTATTATTATGTAAAACAAACATTCTAGGTTTTTTTTATAACAATATTTTGAGATCTGGGACCATGTTCACACAGTGTCTCAGAGTAGAACATTGGTCGTATAAGTGCTGAGATTAAAGACATTTTACACTTATGGGTATAAGTGGGTGGGTAACTATGCATGAAGTTTCTAGTCCCACCTAGTCGGCAGATATTAGTTAAGTAGTTAAGAGTTAACAGCAGGTGTCCTAAGTAGTTAAGAGTTAACAGCAGGTGTCCTAAGTAGTTAAGAGTTAACAGCAGCTGTCCTAAGTAGTTAAGAGTTAACAGCAGGTGTCCTAAGTAGTTAAGACTTAACAGCAGCTGTCCTAAGTAGTTAAGAGTTAACAGCAGGTGTCCTAAGTAGTTAAGAGTTAACAGCAGGTGTCCTGAGTAGTTAAGAGTTAACAGCAGGTGTCTTGATAATACTATAGAATAATGCAGTGAGTCAGTGGTTCCTGAGCCACATGTAATTGTTTTGGAGCAGATAAAAATAATGTTTTTATATTTCTATATGATCAATCAATCATTAATAATGTTTTGGCTTTTAAACTATAATTTATGTCTAATAATTATGAATAACAAGTGATACCATGTATAGCATTTTGTCTTCATTTTGGCAGATTAACTCAGGCTTATTCCCCAAGATTAACTCAGGTTTTCACCCAGTGGTTAAGGAGTTGGACTTGTGGCCTAAAGGTGGCTGGTTTGTATGTGTAAAATGTGCTATTTGCTAACTGCTAGGGTTGTGTGATGTCATTTATTGACGGACTAGAAGACGTACTCTGTCTTTTCTATTCCGAGGTTGTTTACTCGCAATATCAGATATTAAGGTGTTTTTTTATAATGCATTTATACTAAGGTTGAGGTTTTGACTAGTGATTATTTACCTGGGATTCAATACCTGCTATAGTCACTTGTTTTTCTCTCCCAAAAGCAACACAGCCCTAATAGGAGATATACAGCTAACTAAAGTAATGAGACCATTTTAGAAAATCATGGGACATATAGGCTGTGGTTGCCTATAACTATGCTTCATGTCAATCATATTGCTGCTTGTAGCCTATAACTGATGCTTCATGGTCCATCATATTGCTGCTTGTAGCCTATAACTGATGCTTCATGGTCCATCATATTGCTGCTTGTTAGCCTATAACTGATGCTTCATGGTCCATCATATTGCTGCTTGTAGCCTATAACTGATGCTTCATGGTCCATCATATTGCTGCTTGTAGCCTATAACTGATGCTTCATGGTCCATCATATTGCTGCTTGTAGCCTATAACTGATGCTTCATGGTCCATCATATTGCTGCTTGTAGACTATAACTGATGCTTCATGGTCCATCATATTGCTGCTTGTAGACTATAACTGATGCTTCATGGTCCATCATATTGCTGCTTGTAGCCTATAACTG
>NW_027039069.1:0-46383 GCF_034236695.1 Oncorhynchus nerka
GGTATGCTGCTACCTAACATAGTGGGATGCAGGGTGGTATGCTGCTGCCTAACAGTAGGATGCAGGGTGTATGCTGCTGCCCAACATAGTGGGATACAGGGTGGTATGCTGCTGCCTAACAGTAGGATGCAGGGTGGCATGCTGCTGCCTAACACAGTGGGATGCAGGGTGGTAGTGCTGCTGCCTAACAGTAGGATACAGGGTGGTATGCTGCTGCCTAACATAGTGGGATACAGGGTGGTATGCTGCTGCCTAACATAGTGGGATGCAGGGTGGTATGCTGCTGCCTAACAGTAGGATGCAGGGTGGCATGCTGCTGCCTAACATAGTGGGATGCAGGGTGGTATGCTGCTGCCTAACATAGTGGGATGCAGGGTGGTATGCTGCTGCCTAACATAGTGGGATGCAGGGTGGTATGCTGCTGCCTAACATAAAGTGGGATACAGGGTGGTATGCTGCTGCCTAACATAGTGGGATGCAGGGTGGTATGCTGCTACCTAACAGTAGGATGCAGGGTGGTGCATGCTGCTGCCTAATAGTGGGATACAGGGTGGTCTGCTACTGGTTAACATAGTGGGATGCAGGGTGGGTATGCTGCTGCCTAACATAGTGGGATGCAGGGTGGTATGCTGCTACCTAACAGTAGGATGCAGGGTGGTATGCTGCTGCCTAACATGAGTGGGATACAGGGTGGTCTGCTACTGGTTAACATAGTGGGATGCAGGGTGGTATGCTGCTACCTAACAGTAGGATGCAGGGTGGTATGCTGCTGCCTAATAGTGGGATACAGGGTGGTATGCTGCTGCCTAACAGTAGGATACAGGGTGGTATGCTGCTGCCCTAACAGTAGGATACAGGGTGGTATGCTGCTGCCTAACAGTAGGATGCAGGGTGGTATGCTGCTGCCTAACATAGTGGGATGCAGGGTGGTATGCTGCTGCCTAACAGTAGGATACAGGGTGGTATGCTGCTGCCTAACATAGTGGGATGCAGGGTGGTATGCTGCTGCCTAACATAGTGGGATGCAGGGTGGTATGCTGCTGCCTAACATAGTGGGATGCAGGGTGGTATGCTGCTACCTAACATAGTGGGATGCAGGGTGGTATGCTGCTGCCTAACAGTGGGATGCAGGGTGATATGCTGCTGCCTAACAGTGGGATGCAGGGTGGTATGCTGCTGCCTAACATAGTGGGATGCAGAGTTGGTATGCTGCTGCCTAACATAGTGGGATGCAGGGTGGTCCTGCTCGCTGCCTAACAGTGGGATGCAGGGTGGTATGCTGCTGCCTAACATAGTGGGATGCAGGGTGGTATGCTGCTGCCTAACATAGTAGGATGCAGGGTGGTATGCTGCTGCCTAACATAGTGGGATGCAGGGTGGTATGCTGCTGCCTAACATAGTGGGATGCAGGGTGGTATGCAGGGTGGTCTGCTGCTGCCTAACATAGTAGGATGCGTGGTGGCATGCTGCTGCTCTAACATAGTGGGATGCAGGGTGGCATGCTGCTGCCTAACATAGTGGGATGCAGGGTGGTATGCAGGGTGGTCTGCTGCTGCCTAACATAGTAGGATGCAGGGTGGCATGCTGCCGCCCAACATAGTGGGATGCAGGGTGGTATGCTGCCACCCAACATAGTGGGATGCAGGGTGGTATGCTGCTACCTAACAGTGGGATGCAGGGTGGCATGCTGCTGCCTGACATAGTGGGATGCAGGGTGGTATGCTGCTACCTAACATAGTGGGATGCAGGGTGGTATGCTGCTACCTAACAGTAGGATGCAGGGTGGTATGCTGCCTAACATAGTGGGATGCAGGGTGGTATGCTGCTACCTAACAGTAGGATGCAGGGTGGTATGCTGCTACCTAACATAGTGGGATACAGGGTGGTATGCTGCTACCTAACATAGTGGGATGCAGGGTGGTATGCTGCTGCCTAACAGTAGGATACAGGGTGGTCTGCTGCTGCCTAACAGTAGGATACAGGGTGGTATGCTGCTGCCTAACAGTAGGATGCAGGGTGGTATGCTGCTGCCTAACATAGTGGGATGCAGGGTGGTATGCTGCTGCCTAACAGTAGGATACAGGGTGGTATGCTGCTGCCTAACATAGTGGGATACAGGGTGGTATGCTGCTGCCTAACATAGTGGGATGCAGGGTGGTATGTTGCTGCCTAACAGTAGGATGCAGGGTGGTATGCTGCTGCCTAACAGTGGGATGCAGGGTGGTATGCTGCTGCCTAACAGTGGGATGCAGGGTGGTATGCTGCTGCCTAACATAGTGGGATGCAGGGTGGTATGCTGCTGCCTAACATAGTGGGATACAGGGTGGTATGCTGCTGCCTAACATAGTGGGATGCAGGGTGGTATGCTGCTGCCTAACAGTAGGATGCAGGGTGGTATGCTGCTGCCTAACAGTGGGATGCAGGGTGGTATGCTGCTGCCTAACAGTGGGATGCAGGGTGGTATGCTGCTGCCTAACATAGTGGGATGCAGGGTGGTATGCTGCTGCCTAACATAGTGGGATGCAGGGTGGTATGCTGCTGCCTAACATAGTGGGATGCAGGGTGGTATGCTGCTACCTAACATAGTGGGATGCAGGGTGGTATGCTGCTGCCTAACATAGTGGGATGCAGGGTGGTATGCTGCTGTCTAACATAGTGGGATGCAGGGTGGTATGCTGCTACCTAACAGTAGGATGCAGGGTGGTATGCTGCTGCCTAATAGTGGGATACAGGGTGGTCTGCTACTGGTTAACATAGTGGGATGCAGGGTGGTATGCTGCTGCCTAACATAGTGGGATGCAGGGTGGTATGCTGCTACCTAACAGTAGGATGCAGGGTGGTATGCTGCTGCCTAACATAGTGGGATACAGGGTGGTCTGCTACTGGTTAACATAGTGGGATGCAGGGTGGTATGCTGCTACCTAACAGTAGGATGCAGGGTGGTATGCTGCTGCCTAATAGTGGGATACAGGGTGGTATGCTGCTGCCTAACAGTAGGATACAGGGTGGTATGCTGCTGCCTAACAGTAGGATACAGGGTGGTATGCTGCTGCCTAACAGTAGGATGCAGGGTGGTATGCTGCTGCCTAACATAGTGGGATGCAGGGTGGTATGCTGCTGCCTAACAGTAGGATACAGGGTGGTATGCTGCTGCCTAACATAGTGGGATGCAGGGTGGTATGCTGCTGCCTAACATAGTGGGATGCAGGGTGGTATGCTGCTGCCTAACATAGTGGGATGCAGGGTGGTATGCTGCTACCTAACATAGTGGGATGCAGGGTGGTATGCTGCTGCCTAACAGTGGGATGCAGGGTGGTATGCTGCTGCCTAACATAGTGGGATGCAGGGTGGTATGCTGCTGCCTAACATAGTGGGATGCAGGGTGGTATGCTGCTACCTAACAGTAGGATGCAGGGTGGTATGCTGCTGCCTAACATAGTGGGATGCAGGGTGGTATGCTGCTGCCTAACATAGTAGGATGCAGGGTGGTATGCTGCTGCCTAACATAGTGGGATGCAGGGTGGTATGCTGCTGCCTAACAGTGGGATGCAGGGTGGTATGCTGCTGCCTAACATAGTGGGATGCAGGGTGGTATGCTGCTGCCTAACATAGTAGGATGCAGGGTGGTATGCTGCTGCCTAACATAGTGGGATGCAGGGTGGTATGCTGCTGCCTAACAGTAGGATGCAGGGTGGTATGCTGCTGCCTAACAGTGGGATGCAGGGTGGTATGCTGCTGCCTAACAGTGGGATGCAGGGTGGTATGCTGCTGCCTAACATAGTGGGATGCAGGGTGGTATGCTGCTGCCTAACATAGTGGGATGCAGGGTGGTATGCTGCTGCCTAACATAGTGGGATGCAGGGTGGTATGCTGCTGCCTAACATAGTGGGATGCAGGGTGGTATGCTGCTACCTAACATAGTGGGATGCAGGGTGGTATGCTGCTGCCTAACATAGTGGGATGCAGGGTGGTATGCTGCTGTCTAACATAGTGGGATGCAGGGTGGTATGCTGCTACCTAACAGTAGGATGCAGGGTGGTATGCTGCTGCCTAATAGTGGGATACAGGGTGGTCTGCTACTGGTTAACATAGTGGGATGCAGGGTGGTATGCTGCTGCCTAACATAGTGGGATGCAGGGTGTTATGCTGCTACCTAACAGTAGGATGCAGGGTGGTATGCTGCTGCCTAACATAGTGGGATACAGGGTGGTCTGCTACTGGTTAACATAGTGGGATGCAGGGTGGTATGCTGCTACCTAACAGTAGGATGCAGGGTGGTATGCTGCTGCCTAACAGTGGGATACAGGGTGGTATGCTGCTGCCTAACAGTAGGATACAGGGTGGTATGCTGCTGCCTAACAGTAGGATACAGGGTGGTATGCTGCTGCCTAACAGTAGGATGCAGGGTGGTATGCTGCTGCCTAACATAGTGGGATGCAGGGTGGTATGCTGCTGCCTAACAGTAGGATACAGGGTGGTATGCTGCTGCCTAACATAGTGGGATGCAGGGTGGTATGCTGCTGCCTAACATAGTGGGATGCAGGGTGGTATGCTGCTGCCTAACATAGTAGGATGCAGGGTGGTATGCTGCTGCCTAACATAGTGGGATGCAGGGTGGTATGCTGCTGCCTAACATAGTGGGATGCAGGGTGGTATGCTGCTGCCTAACATAGTGGGATGCAGGGTGGTATGCTGCTGCCTAACATAGTAGGATGCAGGGTGGTATGCTGCTGCCTAACATAGTGGGATGCAGGGTGGTATGCTGCTGTCTAACATAGTAGGATGCAGGGTGGTATGCTGCTGCCTAACATAGTGGGATGCAGGGTGGTATGCTGCTGCCTAACATAGTGGGATGCAGGGTGGTATGCAGGGTGGTCTGCTGCTGCCTAACATAGTAGGATGCAGGGTGGTATGCTGCTGCCTAACATAGTGGGATGCAGGGTGGTATGCTGCTGCCTAACATAGTGGGATGCAGGGTGGTATGCTGCTGCCTAACATAGTGGGATGCAGGGTGGTATGCTGCTGCCTAACATAGTGGGATGCAGGGTGGTATGCTGCTGCCTGACATAGTGGGATGCAGGGTGGTATGCTGCTGCCTAACATAGTGGGATGCAGGGTGGTATGCTGCTACCTAACATAGTGGGATGCAGGGTGGTATGCTGCTACCTAACAGTGGGATGCAGGGTGGTATGCTGCTGCCTGACATAGTGGGATGCAGGGTGGTATGCTGCTACCTAACAGTACGATGCAGGGTGGTATGCTGCCTAACATAGTGGGATGCAGGGTGGTATGCTGCTACCTAACAGTAGGATGCAGGGTGGTATGCTGCTACCTAACATAGTGGGATACAGGGTGGTATGCTGCTGCCTAACATAGTGGGATGCAGGGTGGTATGCAGGGTGGTCTGCTGCTGCCTAACATAGTAGGATGCAGGGTGGTATGCTGCTGCCTAACATAGTGGGATGCAGGGTGGTATGCTGCTGCCTAACATAGTGGGATGCAGGGTGGTATGCTGCTGCCTAACATAGTGGGATGCAGGGTGGTATGCTGCTGCCTAACATAGTGGGATGCAGGGTGGTATGCTGCTGCCTAACATAGTGGGATGCAGGGTGGTATGCTGCTGCCTAACATAGTGGGATGCAGGGTGGTATGCTGCTGCCTAACATAGTGGGATGCAGGGTGGTATGCTGCTGCCTAACATAGTAGGATGCAGGGTGGTATGCTGCTGCCTAACATAGTAGGATGCAGGGTGGTATGCTGCTACCTAACATAGTGGGATGCAGGGTGGTATGCTGCTACCTAACAGTGGGATGCAGGGTGGTATGCTGCTGCCTAACATAGTGGGATGCAGGGTGGTATGCAGGGTGGTATGCTGCTGCCTAACATAGTGGGATGCAGGGTGGTATGCTGCTACCTAACAGTGGGATGCAGGGTGGTATGCTGCTGCCTAACATAGTGGGATGCAGGGTGGTATCCTGCTGCCTAACATAGTGGGATGCAGGGTGGTATTCTGCTGCCTAACATAGTGGGATGCAGGGTGGTATGCTGCTACCTAACAGTGGGATGCAGGGTGGTATGCTGCTGCCTGACAAAGTGGGATGCAGGGTGGTATGCTGCTACCTAACAGTGGGATGCAGGGTGGTATGCTGCTACCTAACAGTAGGATGCAGGGTGGTATGCTGCCTAACATAGTGGGATGCAGGGTGGTATGCTGCTACCTAACAGTAGGATGCAGGGTGGTATGCTGCTACCTAACATAGTGGGATACAGGGTGAGTATGCTGCTACCTAACATAGTGGGATGCAGGGTGGTATGCTGCTGCCTAACAGTAGGATACAGGGTGGTCTGCTGCTGCCTAACAGTAGGATACAGGGTGGTATGCTGCTGCCTAACAGTAGGATGCAGGGTGGTATGCTGCTGCCTAACATAGTGGGATGCAGGGTGGTATGCTGCTGCCTAACAGTAGGATACAGGGTGGTATGCTGCTGCCTAACATAGTGGGATACAGGGTGGTATGCTGCTGCCTAACATAGTGGGATGCAGGGTGGTATGCTGCTGCCTAACAGTAGGATGCAGGGTGGTATGCTGCTGCCTAACAGTGGGATGCAGGGTGGTATGCTGCTGCCTAACATAGTGGGATGCAGGGTGGTATGCTGCTGCCTAACATGAGTGGGATGCAGGGTGGTATGCTGCTGCCTAACATAGTGGGATGCAGGGTGGTATGCTGCTACCTAACATAGTGGGATGCAGGGTGGTATGCTGCTGCCTAACATAGTGGGATGCAGGGTGGTATGCTGCTACCTAACAGTAGGATGCAGGGTGGTATGCTGCTGCCTAATAGTGGGATACAGGGTGGTCTGCTACTGGTTAACATAGTGGGATGCAGGGTGGTATGCTGCTGCCTAACATAGTGGGATGCAGGGTGGTATGCTGCTACCTAACAGTAGGATGCAGGGTGGTATGCTGCTGCCTAACATAGTGGGATACAGGGTGGTCTGCTACTGGTTAACATAGTGGGATGCAGGGTGGTATGCTGCTACCTAACAGTAGGATGCAGGGTGGTATGCTGCTGCCTAATAGTGGGATACAGGGTGGTATGCTGCTGCCTAACAGTAGGATACAGGGTGGTATGCTGCTGCCTAACAGTAGGATACAGGGTGGTATGCTGCTGCCTAACAGTAGGATGCAGGGTGGTATGCTGCTGCCTAACATAGTGGGATGCAGGGTGGTATGCTGCTGCCTAACATAGTGGGATGCTGCTGCCTAACATAGTAGGATGCAGGGTGGTATGCTGCTGCCTAACATAGTGGGATGCAGGGTGGTATGCTGCTACCTAACATAGTGGGATGCAGGGTGGTATGCTGCTGCCTAACAGTGGGATGCAGGGTGGTATGCTGCTGCCTAACATAGTGGGATGCAGGGTGGTATGCTGCTGCCTAACATAGTGGGATGCAGGGTGGTATGCTGCTGCCTAACATAGTGGGATGCAGGGTGGTATGCTGCTACCTAACAGTAGGATGCAGGGTGGTATGCTGCTACCTAACAGTAGGATGCAGGGTGGTATGCTGCTGCCTAACATAGTGGGATGCAGGGTGGTATGCTGCTACCTAACATAGTGGGATGCAGGGTGGTCTGCTGCTGCCTAACAGTGGGATGCAGGGTGGTATGCTGCTGCCTAACATAGTGGGATGCAGGGTGGTATGCTGCTGCCTAACATAGTAGGATGCAGGGTGGTATGCTGCTGCCTAACATAGTGGGATGCAGGGTGGTATGCAGGGTGGTCTGCTGCTGCCTAACATAGTAGGATGCAGGGTGGTATGCTGCTGCCTAACATAGTGGGATGCAGGGTGGTATGCTGCTGCCTAACATAGTGGGATGCAGGGTGGTATGCTGCTGCCTAACATAGTGGGATGCAGGGTGGTATGCTGCTGCCTAACATAGTGGGATGCAGGGTGGTATGCTGCTGCCTGACATAGTGGGATGCAGGGTGGTATGCTGCTGCCTAACATAGTGGGTTGCAGGGTGGTATGCTGCTACCTAACATAGTGGGATGCAGGGTGGTATGCTGCTACCTAACAGTAGGATGCAGGGTGGTATGCTGCCTAACATAGTGGGATGCAGGGTGGTATGCTGCTACCTAACAGTAGGATGCAGGGTGGTATGCTGCTACCTAACATAGTGGGATACAGGGTGGTATGCTGCTGCCTAACATAGTGGGATGCAGGGTGGTATGCAGGGTGGTCTGCTGCTGCCTAACATAGTAGGATGCAGGGTGGTATGCTGCTGCCTAACATAGTGGGATGCAGGGTGGTATGCTGCTGCCTAACATAGTGGGATGCAGGGTGGTATGCTGCTGCCTAACATAGTGGGATGCAGGGTGGTATGCTGCTGCCTAACATAGTGGGATGCAGGGTGGTATGCTGCTGCCTAACATAGTGGGATGCAGGGTGGTATGCTGCTGCCTAACATAGTGGGATGCAGGGTGGTATGCTGCTGCCTAACATAGTGGGATGCAGGGTGGTATGCTGCTGCCTAACATAGTAGGATGCAGGGTGGTATGCTGCTGCCTAACATAGTAGGATGCAGGGTGGTATGCTGCTACCTAACATAGTGGGATGCAGGGTGGTATGCTGCTACCTAACATAGTGGGATGCAGGGTGGTATGCTGCTGCCTAACATAGTGGGATGCAGGGTGGTATGCAGGGTGGTATGCTGCTGCCTAACATAGTGGGATGCAGGGTGGTATGCTGCTACCTAACAGTGGGATGCAGGGTGGTATGCTGCTGCCTAACATAGTGGGATGCAGGGTGGTATTCTGCTGCCTAACATAGTGGGATGCAGGGTGGTATTCTGCTGCCTAACATAGTGGGATGCAGGGTGGTATGCTGCTACCTAACATAGTGGGATGCAGGGTGGTATGCTGCTGCCTAACATAGTGGGATGCAGGGTGGTATGCTGCTGCCTAACATAGTGGGATGCAGGGTGGTATGCTGCCTGGGCATGGTGATGCCAGGGGTGGTGGCGCTGCTACCCAACAGTGGGATGCAGGGTGTTACTGCTGCTGCCTAACATAGTGGGATGCAGGGTATGTGCTGCTGCCCAACATAGTGGATGCAGGGTGGTATGCTGCTGCCTAACATAGTGGGATGCAGGTGGACATGCTGCTGCCTAACATAGTGGGATGCAGGGGTGGTATGCTGCCACCTAACAGTGGGATGCAGGGTGGTATGCTGCTGTCAACATAGTGGATGCAGGGTGGTATGCTGTTGCCTAAATGTAAAATGCAGATGTATTCAAACACCTGGACAGTGATCTTTAATGCATGATTGAGACATTGCTAATGAACTCTCAGACAACAGCAGAGGACAGTGTTTTCTATGTGGTGAAAGGGAATGCTGCCTGGTCCACACCAACCCCATAGCTCCATATTGTGATAGAACAGCTAAGCAGAGGCAGTTGTAATACGGACTGAAAGGCAGAGTCTCTCCAACGTTATCCATGTACAATTAAGAGAATTGAGCAAGGGTTCAGGGCTCGTTGTCAGGACAACCTCACGCAGAGGAACCTCCTAGCATTCCCCTACACACACACCACTCAATACTACCTGATTACCATGGCAACGCTCAACGCCACATCAACGGAGGAGAGAGAGAGAGTGAAAGAAATTCCTCAAACAAACCATTAAAAGATGAAAAGGCAAAAGAACCAAGCAGATAAGCTGACAGAATGTAGAGGGTGGGGAGCTGGTCCTATGCTGACAGAATGTAGAGGGTGGGAGCTCCTTACAAAGCTGACAGAATGTAGAGGGGTGGGGAGCTGGTCCTCCTTTACAAAGCTGACAGAATGTAGAGGGGTGGGGAGCTGGTCCTCCTTTACAAAGCTGACAGAATGTAGAGGGGTGGGGGAGCTGGTCCTCCTTTACAAAGCTGACAGAATGTAGAGGGGCGGGGATCTGGTCCTCCTTTACAAAGCTGACAGAATGTAGAGGGTGGGGATCTGGTCCTCCTTTACAAAGCTGACAGAATGTAGAGGGTGGGGAGTTGGTCCTCCTTTTTACAAAGCTGACAGAATGTAGAGGGGCGGGGAGCTGGTCCTCCTTTACAAAGCTGACAGAATGAGGGGTGGGGAGCTGGTCCTCCTTACAAAGCCAGAATGTAGAGGGGTGGGATGGTCCTCCTTTACAAAGCTGACAGAATGTAGAGGGTGGGGAGCTGGTCCTCCTTTACAAAGCTGACAGAATGTAGAGGGGTGGGGAGCTGGTCCTCCTTACAAAACTGACAGAATGTAGAGGGGTGGGGAGCTGGTCATGATTCTCCTTTACAAAGCTGACAGAATGTAGAGGGGTGGGGATCTGGTCCTACTTTACAAAGCTGACAGAATGTAGAGGGGTGGGGAGCTGGTCCTTTACAAAGCTGACAGAATGTAGAGGGGTGGGGAGCTGGTCCTGATTCTCCTTTACAAAGCTGACAGAATGTAGAGAGGGGTGGGGAGCTGGTCCTCCTTTACAAAGCTGACAGAATGTAGAGGGGTGGGGATCTGGTCCTCCTTTACAAAGCTGACAGAATGTAGAGGGTGGGAGCTGGTCCTCCTTTACAAAGCTGACAGAATGTAGAGGGGTGGGGAGCTGGTCCTGATTCTCCTTACAAAGCTGACAGAATGTAGAGGGTGGGGAGCTGGTCCTGATTTCTCCTTTACAAAGCTGACAGAATGTAGAGGGGTGGGGAGCTGGTCCTCCTTTACAAAGCTGACAGAATGTAGAGGGTGGGGAGCTGGTCCTCCTTTACAATGCTGACAGAATGTAGAGGGGTGGGGAGCTGGTCCTCCTTTACAAAGCTGACAGAATGTAGAGGGGTGGGGAGCTGGTCCTCCTTTACAAAGCTGACAGAATGTAGAGGGGTGGGGAGCTGGTCCTCCTTTACAAAGCTGACAGAATGTAGGGGGTGGGAGCTGGTCCTCCTTTACAAAGCTCAGAATGTAGAGGGGTGGGGAGCTGGTCCTCCTTTACAAAGCTGACAGAATGTAGAGGGTGGGGAGCTGGTCCTCCTTTACAAAGCTGACAGAATGTAGAGGGGTGGGGAGCTGGTTCTCCTTTACAAAGCTGACAGAATGTAGAGGGGTGGGGAGCTGGTCCTGATTCTCCTTTACAAAGCTGACAGAATGTAGAGGGGTGGGAGCTGGTCCTGATTCCTTTACAAAGCTGACAGAATGTGAGGGGTGGGGAGCTGGTCCTCTTTACAAAGCTGACAGAATGTAGAGGGTGGGAGCTGGTCCTCCTTTACAAAGCTGACAGAATGTAGAGGGGTGGGGAGCTGGTCCTCCTTTACAAAGCTGACAGAATGTAGAGGGGTGGGGAGCTGGTCCTCCTTTACAAAGCTGACAGAATGTAGAGGGCGGGGAGCTGGTCCTCCTTTACAAAGCTGACAGAAGGTAGAGGGTGGGGACAGGAACTAATGGGGCAACAGGAACTAATGGGGATCCATAACAAACCCCAGGAAGAGTAGCTGCTGCCTTGGGGAACTAATGGGAATCCATAATAAACCCCCAGGAAGAGTAGCTGCTGTCAACAGGAACTAATGGGGATCCATAAAAACCCCATGAAGAGTAGCTGCTGCCTTGGCAGGAACTAATGGGGATCCATAATAAACCCCATGAAGAGTAGCTGCTGTCTTGGCAGGAACTAATGGGATCCATAATAAACCCCAGGAAGAGTAGCTGCTGCCTTGGCACGAACTAATGGGGATCCATAATAAACCCCAGGAAGAGTAGCTGCTGCCTTGGCAGGAACTAATGGGGATCCATAACAAACCCCAGAAAGAGGAGGAAGAGGAGGAGGAGGGAGGGGTGGTGGTGGTGGTAGTAGTAGCGGTATTAGTAGTAGTAGTAGTAGTAATAGCAGTAGTAATAGTAGTAGTAGTAGTGGTAGTAGTAGTGGTAGTAGTAGTAGTAGTAGTAATGGTAATGGTAGTAGTAGTAGTAGTAGTAGTGGTAGTAGTAGTAGTAGTGTAGTAGTAGTAGTAGTAGTAGTAGCAGTAGAGTGGTAGCTGACGGATGAGGATGAGGATGAGGATGAATGAGGATGAGGATCCATAATAATGTGGTAACATACTGCGTCCATCAGATCCTCTCCATTGATGTAGCTGGAGGCTCTTGAGGAAGGACAGGGAGCCCAGCGTCTGAGAGTGTCTGATTCTCACGTAGCCAGTCACTGTCTGGATCAATCCCATGAAACTCTCCAGCTCAGACACTATGTTCTCTAGAGGAGGAGGAGACAGGAGTTAGGTTAGGATCGTAGCCTGTCACTGTCTGGATCAATCCATGAAACTCTCCAGCTCAGACACTATGTTCTCTAGAGGAGGGGAGGAGACAGGGAGTTAGGTTAGGATTAGCCTGTCACTGTCTGGATCAATCCCATGAAACTCTCCAGCTCAGACACTATGTTCTCTAGAGGAGGGGAGGAGACAGGAGTTAGGTTAGGATCGTTGCCTGTCACTGTTCTCTAGAGGAGGAGACAGGAGTTAGGATGCCTGTTGCCTGTAACTGTTCTCTAGAGGAGGAGACAGGAGTTAGGATCGTTGCCTGTAACTGTTCTCTAGAGGAGGAGACAGGAGTTAGGATCGTTGCCTGTCACTGTTCTCTAGAGGAGGAGACAGGAGTTAGGATGATTGCCTGTCACTGTTCTCTAGAGGAGGAGAGGAGACAGGAGTTAGGATGTTGCCTGTCACTGTTCTCTAGAGGAGGTAAGGAGACAGGAGTTAGGATCGATTTGCCTCTCACTGTTCCCTACTATAAGGTAGTGATATATAACTGTACTATAACAGGTAGTGATATATAACTGTACTATAACAGGTAGTGATATATAACTGTACTATAACAGGTAGTGATATATAACTGTACTATAACAGGTACTTACGTCCTCTACGGATGTTGATTTGTAGGTTGCCCTTGACGACGGTACATCCCTTCAGAGACTGGCCGCGTCCACGGAGTCAATGACCTTCTCATCACAGATCTTATCACATAGCCCGTCACACGCTGCAGAACATACTGGAGATGGGGGGAGTGGGACAGGACAGTGAGACAGACAGAAAACATACCCAAGGTATACTGAACTAAAATAGAAACGCAACCAACCATCAACCTGTCACACTGGAGATGGGGGAGAGTGGGACAGGGACAGGACAGACAAAAAGAAACATCAACCTGTCAACTGGGATATACAGTGAACTAAAATAGAAACGCAACCAACCATCAACCTGGTTGGTTTCATAGGGACAGAAGAGCATCTGAGGAAACTATAGAATGGGGATATAAACACAACATGCCAAGTAATTTCAAACCATTCTACTGGAGTTACAGTTCAGACATGAAATCAGTGTAATAAATTCATCAACCTGTCCTAATCTGGAGATGGGACAGGGACAGGACTGGGAATACTAAAAATAGATCTGCATCTGTTGGTCAAAGAGAACAGTTTAAAACAGATGTCACACTGGGTGGTGGATCAGAAAACCAGTCAGTATCTGGTAAAATGGATCAGAAAACCAGTCAGTCATCTGGTGGGTGGATCAGGGACAAAACCAGTCAGTATCTGGTGTGGATCAGAAAACCAGTCATCTGGAGTATCTGGTGTGGATCAGAAAACCAGTCAGTATCTGGTGGGGATCAGAAAACCAGTCAGTATCTGGTGTGGATCAGAAACCAGTCAGTATCTGGTGTGAGATCAGAAACAGTCAGTATCTGGTGTGGATGGGAAAACCAGTCAGTATCTGGTGTGGATCAGAAACCAGTCAGTATCTGGTGTGGATCAGAAAACCAGTCAGTATCTGGTGTGGATCAGAAACCTGTCAGTATCTGGTGTGGATCAGAAACCAGTCAGTATCTGGAGTGGGATGGGACGAGGACAGAAACCAGTCAGTATCTGGTGTGGATCAGCAAAACCAGTCAGTATCTGGTGTGGATCAGAAACCAGTCAGTATCTGGTGTGGATCAGAAAACCAGTCAGTATCTGGTGGGGGATCAGGACAGGGACAGACAGAAAACATCTGGTATACTGGATCAAGAAAACCAGTCAGTATCTGGTGTGGATCAGAAAACCTACCAAGTATCTGGTGTGGATCAGAAACCTGGTTGGTCAGTATCTGGTGTGGATCAGAAAACCAGAATTTCAGTATTCTGGTTGTAAAGGAAATCAGTGAAAACCAGTCAGTATCTGGTGACTGGGAATCAGAACACCAGTCAGTATCTGGTGTGGATCAGAAAACCAGTCAGTATCTGGTGTGGATCAGAAAACCAGTCAGTATCTGGTGTGGATCAGAAAACCAGTCAGTATCTGGTGTGGATCAGAAAAACCAGTCAGTATCTGGTGGATGAAAACCAGTCAGTATCTGGTGTGGATCAGACAACCAGTCAGTATCTGGTGTGGATCAGAAAACCTGTCAGTATCTGGTGTGGATCAGAAAACCAGTCAGTATCTGTGTGGATCAGAAAACCAGTCAGTATCTGGTGTGGATGTGAAAACCAGTCAGTATCTGGTGTGGATCAGAAAACCTGTCAGTATCTGGTGTGGATCAGAAAACCAGTCAGTATCTGGTGTGGATCAGAAAACCAGTCAGTATCTGGTGTGGATCAGAAAACCAGTCAGTATCTGGTGTGTGGATCAGAAAACCAGTCAGTATCTGGTGTGGATCAGACAACCAGTCAGTATCTGTGTGGATCAGAAAACCTGTCAGTATCTGGTGTGGATCAGAAAACCAGTCAGTATCTGGTGTGGATCAGAAAACCAGTCAGTATCTGGTGTGGATCAGACAACCAGTCAGTCATCTGGTGTGGATCAGAAAACCAGTCAGTATCTGGTGTGACCACCGTTTGCCTGGAAGTGCACAACTCCTTCACATAGAGTTGATCAGGCTGTTGACTGACCACCGTTTTGCCTCGTGCAGCGACACACATCATCTCCTTCACAGAGTTTTAAAAAAAAACATGTATTTCACCTTTATTTGACCAGGTAGGCCAGTTGAGAACACCTTTATTTAACCAGGTAAGCTAGTTGGAGAACAGCTTTATCTAACCAGGTAAGCTAGTTGAGAACACCTTTATTTGACCAGGTAGGCCAGTTGAGAACACCTTTATTTAACCAGGTAGGCTAGTTGAGAACACCTTTATTTAACCAGGTAGGCTAGTTGAGAACACCTTTATTTAACCAGGTAGGCTAGTTGAGAACACCCTTTATTTAACCAGGTAAGCTAGTTGAGAACACCTTTATTTTAACCAGGTAGGCTAGTTGAGAACACCTTTATTTAACCAGGTAGGCTAGTTGAGAACACCTTTATTTAACCAGGTAGGCTAGTTGAGAACACCTTTATTTAACCAGGTAGGCTAGTTGAGAACACCTTTATTTAACCAGGTAGGCTAGTTGAGAACACCTTTATTTAACCAGGTAGGCAAGTTGAGTACCTTTATTTAACCAGGTAGGCCAGTTGAGAACACCTTTATTTAACCAGGTAGGCTAGTTGAGAACACCTTTTATTTAACCAGGTAGGCTAGTTGAGAACACCTTTTATTTAACCAGGTAGGCTAGTTGAGAACACCTTTATTTAACCAGGTAGGCCAGTTGAGAACACCTTTATTTAACCAGGTAGGCCAGTTGAGAACACCTTTATTTAACCAGGTCGCTAGTTGAGAACACCTTTATTTAACCAGGTAGGCAAAGTTGAGAACACCTTTATTTAACCAGGTAGGCTAGTTGAGAACACCTTTATTTAACCAGAGAAAGCTTTATTTGAGAACACCTTTACCTTTATTTAACCAGGTAGGCTAGTTGAGAACACCTTTATTTAACCAGGTAGCTAGTTGAGAACACCTTTATTTAACCAGGTAAGTAGGCTATTTAGTTGAGAACACCTTTATTTAACCAGGTAGGCTAGTTGAGAACACCTTTATTTAACCAGGTCGGCCAGTTGAGAACACCTTTATTTAACCAGGTGGCCAGTTGAGAACACCTTTATTTAACCAGGTAGGCAAGTTGAGAACACCTTTATTTAACCAGGTCGCCAGTTGGAGAACACCTTTATTTAACCAGGTAAGCTAGTTGAGAACACCTTTATTTAAACCAGGTAAGCTAGTTGAGAACACCTTTATTGAACCAAGGTAAGCTAGTTGAGAACACCTTTATTTAACCAGGCAAGCTAGTTGAGAACACCTTTATTTAACCAGGTAGCTAGTTGAGAACACCTTTATTTAACCAGGTAGGCTGGTTGAGAACACCTTTATTTAACCAGGTAAGCTAGTTGAGAACACCTTTATTTAACCAGGTAAGCTAGTTGAGAACACCTTTATTTAACCAGGTAAGCTAGTTGAGAACACCTTTATTTAACCAGGTAGGCTAGTTGAGAACACCTTTATTTAAACCAGGTCATTGCCAGTTGAGAACACCTTTATTTAACCAGGTAGGCTAGTTGAGAACACCTATTTAACCAGGTAAGCTAGTTGAGAACACCTTTATTTAACCAGGTAAGCTAGTTGAGAACACCTTTATTTAACCAGGTAAGCTAGTTGAGAACACTTTATTTAACCAGGCTAGTTGAGAACACCTTTATTTAACCAGGTAGGCTAGTTGAGAGACACCTTTATTTAACCAGGTAAGCTAGTTGGAACACCTTTATTTAACCAGGTAGGCTAGTTGAGAACACCTTTATTTAACCAGGTAAGCTAGTTGAGAACACCTTTATTTAACCAGGTAGGCCAGTTGAGAACACCTTTATTTAACCAGGTAGGCTAGTTGAGAACACCTTTATTTAACCAGGTAAGCTAGTTGAGAACACCTTTATTTAACCAGGTAAGCTAGTTGAGAACACCTTTATTTAACCAGGTAAGCTAGTTGAGAACACCTTTATTTAACCAGGTAAGCTAGTTGGAGAACACCTTTATTTAACCAGGTAGGCTAGTTGAGAACACCTTTATTTAACCAGGTAGGCCAGTTGAACACCTTTATTTAACCAGGTAGGCCAGTTGAGAACACCTTTATTTAACCAGGTAGGCTAGTTGAGAACACCTTTATTTAACCAGGTAGGCCAGTTGAGAACACCTTTATTTGACCAGGTAGGCCAGTTGAGAACACCTTTATTTAACCAGGTAGGCTAGTTAGAGAACACCTTTATTTAACCAGGTAGGCTAGTTGAGAACACCTTTATTTAACCAGGTAGGCTAGTTGAGAACACCTTTATTTAACCAGGTAGGCTAGTTGAGAACACCTTTATTTAACCAGGTAAGCTAGTTGAGAACAAGTTCTCATTTACAACTGCGACCTGAGAACAAGATAAAGCCAAGAAAAGCGTACCCGACACATACAACAACACAGAGTTACACATGGAATAAACAAAACATACAGTCAATAATACAGTAACACAAAAAAAACAAAAAAGTCTATATACAGTGAGTGCAAATGAGGTAAGTTAAGGAAATAAATAGGCCATGGTGGCGAAGTAATTACAATATAGCAATTAAACACTGGAATGGTAGATCGGCAGAAGATGAATGTGCAGGTAGAGATACTGGGGTGCAAAGGAGCAAAGTAAATAAATAAATAAATACAGTATGGGGATGAGGTAGATAGATGGGCTGTTTACAGATGGGCTATGAACAGGTGCATTGATCTGTAAGCTGCTCTGACAGCTGGTGCTTAAAGCTAGTGAGGAGATGAGTCTCCAGCTTCAGAAGATTTTTTTGCAATTGCTCCAATCATTGGCAGCAGAGAACTGGAAGGAAAGACGACCAAAGGAGGAATTGGCTTTGGGGTGACCAGTGAGATATACCTGCTGGAGCGCGTGCTCTGGTGGTGCTGCTATGAGACCAGTGAGCTGAGATAAGGCGGGCTTTACCTAGCAGAGGGACTTATAGATGACCTGTAGCCAGTGAGTTTGGCGGCGAGTATGAAGCGAGGGCCAACCAACGAGTGTGTACAGGTTGCAGTGGTGGGTAGTATATGGGGCTTTAGTGACAAAACGGATGGCACTGTGATAGACTGCATCCAGTTTGTTGAGTAGAGTGTTGGAGGCTATTTATAGATGACACCACGAAGTCTAGGATCGAGCGTGGTCAGTTTCACGAGGGTATGTTTGGCAGCATGAGTTAATCAGGATCTCGTCATGGTATCTCTGTGCATTCAATTTACCCATAACCCCATGGGGCACTATATGTTCACATCAGCAGACTGCTCGCCCACACCTTGTCTGCCATCTGCCCGGTGCAGTTCAAACCCGGGATTCACCGGGAAGAGCACATTTCTCCAGCGTGCCAGTGGCCATCGAAGGTGAGCATTTGCCACTGAAGCCGGTTACGGCGACGAATACTCCATCCGCTGTGCCTTCAACCGGCCTCCGTCTGAGCAGACCCCCTGCCACCCCGGGCTACTAACTTTAAACGCCGTGTCGCCCGCGTGCGTGGTGGCGGCTTCCTGTTCCATCTACTGCTGCCCCCTGGACACTGTGATCACTTGCTACATGCTGATGCCTGCTGGACTGTCCATTAATCACGGTACTCCCATTCTGTTTATTTATGTTGTGTCTGTCGGCCCCAGGTGCTAACTCCGGCTCTGTGTGTAGTTAATCCGACTCTCTCTGCCTAGTCATCGCCATTTTACCTGATGTTGTTGTCTCACCTGTTGTTTTAGCTACCTCTCCCAATTCAACACCTGTGATTACTGTATGCCTCGCTGTATGTCTCTCTCAAATGTCAATATGCCTTTGTATCGGTTGTTCAGGTTAGTTATCATTGTTTTAGTTTACAATGGAGCCCCTAGTTCCACTCTTTTTCATACCCTGATTACCTCCTCTGTCCCACCTCCCACATGCGGTGACCTCACCCCATTACAACCAGCATGTCCAGAGATAAAACCTCTCATCATCACCAGTGCCTGGGCTTACCTCCGCTGTACCCGCACCCACCATACCCCTGTCTGCACATTATGCCCTGAATATATTCTACCACGCCCAGAAATCTGCTCCTTTTATTCTTTGTCCCCAATGCTCTAGGCGACCAGTTTTGATAGCCTTTAGCGCACCTCATACTACTCCTCCTTCTCTGTTCGCGGGTGATGTGGAGGTAAACCCAGGCCCTGCATGTCCCCAGGCACCCTCATTTGTTGACAGGTCTATGCAAAACAGATAGAACTTCTAATTTAAAAAATAATCTCTCCAGAAATACGTCTCTCACTGTTGCCGCCTGCTCCAGAACCCCCTCAGCTCCCAGCTGTGCCCTGGACACCATTTGTGAATTGATCGCCCCCCATCTAGCTTCAGAGTTTGTTAGGTGACCTAAACTGGGATATGCTTAACACCCCGGCAGTCCTACAATCTAAGCTAGATGCCCTCAATCTCACACAAATCATCAAGGAACCCACCAGGTACAACCCAAAATCTGTAAACATGGGCACCCTCATAGACATTATCCTGACCAACTTGCCCTCCAAATACACCTCCGCTGTCTTCAATCAGGATCTCAGCGATCACTGCCTCATTGCCTGTATCCGCTATGGGTCCGCGGTCAAACGACCACCCCTCTTCACTGTCAAACGCTCCCTAAAACACTTCTGCGAGCAGGCCTTTCTAATCGACCTGGCCCGGGTATCCTGGAAGGACATTGACCTCATCCCGTCAGTTGAGGATGCCTGGTCATTCTTTAAAAAGTAACTCTCACCATTTAGATAAGCATGCTCCGTTCAAAAATGCAGAACCAAGAACAGATACAGCCCTCTTGGTTCACTCCAGACCCTGACTGCCCACTCGACCAGCACAAAACATCCTGTGGCGGACTGCAATAGCATCGAATAGTCCCCGTGATATGCAACTGTTCAGGGAAGTTAGGAACCAATACACGCAGTCAGTCAGGAAAGCTAAGGCCAGCTTCTTCAAGAAGTTTGCATCCTGTAGCTCCAACTCCAAAAGTTCTGGGACACTGTATAGTCCATGGAGAACAAGAGCACCTCCTCCCAGCCACCACTGCACTGAGGCTGGGTAACACGGTCCTCCACCGATAAATCCCATGATTATCCCGAAAAACTTCAACAAGCATTTCTCCGGCTGGCCATGCCTTCTTCCTGGCTACTCCAACCTCGGCCAACAGCTTCCGACCCATACAAATCAGCTGGGCCTGACAATCTGGAACCTCTATTTCTGAAACTATCCGCTGCCATTGTCGCAACCCCTATTACCAGCCTGTTCAACTTCTCTTTCGTATCATCTGAGATCCCCAAGGATTGGAAAGCTGCCGCAGTCATCCCCCTCTCCAAAGGGGGAGACACCCTGGACCCAAACTGTTACAGACCTATATCCATCCTGCCCTGCCTATCTAAGGTCTTCGAAAGCCAAGTCAACAAACAGATCACGGACCATCTCAAATCCCAACATTCACAAGGCCAGACAGATTACCAGGACGTGTACTCCGAGCATGCGTTGACCAACTGGCAAGTGTCTTCACGGACATTTTCAACCTCTCCCTGTCGGAGTCTGCAATACCAACATGTTTCAAGCAGACTACCATAGTCCCTGTGCCCAAGAACACCGAGGTAACCTGCATAAATTACTACCAACCCTTAGACCCATGTCTGTAGCCATAAGTGCTTTCAAAGGCTGGTCATGGCTCAACATCAACACAATTGTCCCAGAAACCCTAGGCACCAATTTCACCACCCCAACAGATCCACAGATGATGCAATCTCTATTGCACTCCACACTGCCTTTCCACCTGGGCAAAAGGAACACCTCGTGAGAATGATATTCATTGACTACAGCTCAGCGTTCAACACCATAGTGCCCTCAAAGCACATCACTAAACTAAGGACCCTGGGACTAAACACATCCTCTGCAACTGGATCTAAAAAAAAATGGAGGTGGTGAGGGTGCACCCAGGTGGTAAGGGTAGGTAACAACACATCCGCCATGCTGATCCTCAACACTGGGGCCCCTCAGGGGTGCGTTCTCAGACCCCTCCTGTACTCCCTGTTCACCCATGATTGAGGGGCCAGGCACGACTCCAACACCATCATTAAGTTTGCTGACGACACAACAGTGGTAGGCCTGATCACCAACTACAAGAGACAGCCTACAGGGAGGAGGTCAGAGACCTGACAGTGTGGTGCCAGGTCAACAACCTCTCCCTCAATGTGATCAAGACAAAAGGAGACGATTGTGGACGACAGGAAAATGATGACGAGAGCACAACCCCATTCTCATCGACGGGGCTGTAGTGGAGCAGGTTGAGAGTTTTAAGCTCCTTGGTGTCCACATCACCAATAAACTATCATGGTCCAACACACCAAGACAGTCATGGTAAGTAGGTAAGACAAAACATATTCCCCATCAGGAGACTGAAAAGATTTAGCATTGGTCCTCAGATCCTCAAAGGATTACAGAAGGTAGTGCGTACGGAACAGCTTCCTGTCATCCAGGACCTCTATACCAGGCGGTGTCAGAGGAAGGCCCAGTACATCACTGGGGCCAAGCTTCCGGTCATCCAGGACCTCTATACCAGGTGGGTGTCAGAGGAAGGCCCAGTAGCCTCCCACGCCTGTGTATATAGCCTCACATTGACTCTATACCCCTGTATATAGCCTCCACATTGACTCTATACCCCTGTATATAGCCTCCACCTCCATATAGCCTCCACTGACTCTATACCCCCTGTATATAGCCTCCACATTGACTCTATACCCCCTGTATATAGCCTCCACATTGACTCTATACCCCTGTATATACCTCACATTGTATGTATATAGCCTCCACATTGACTCTATACCTCCTGCCTATGACTCTATATAGCTCCACATTGACTCTATACCTCCTGTATGTATATAGCTCCACATTGACTCTATACCTCCATTGTATGTATGTATAGCCTCACTACTGTTATTTTATTGTTGCTTTTTAATTGTTATTTTTCATTTCTTTTTTAAATTCAGATTATTTTAGTAAATGCTTTTGACACTTATTTTTCTTAAAACTGCATTTTTTAAGGGCTTGTAAGTAAGCATTTAACTGTCATGTCTACACCCGTTGAACTCGGCGCATGCGACAAATAACATTTGATTTGATGAGCAGCGCAACCCAACACCTGTATCGTCTAAGGACTCAGACTAAGGAGAACTGTTGATCCCACAGGTCTGAGTGACAAGTATTGGAGAAAGTCATAGCTATATAACAGCCTCTGTTCCATCTGCTGACAGTTTGAAGAAGACAAAACCCACTCACCTCTTGCTCTTGTTGCGTGTGAATCCAGAAGGACAATCAGACATGCACTCTCTTCTGTGAATGACGGTTGTCGAAGTCGGGCAGGTGGACGCTGGAGCAGAAGTCCAGGTGACGAGCGCCAGCCTTCAAACTTATAGGTATCAGGGGGCAGTCTGGAACGCAGCGCCCTCGTGGTAGTAGTGGAGACAGGCAGCGCAAGACGAATCAGTGTTAGGTTCAGTACAGCTACCCAGACACTGGCCGTGACAACACTCACCATCCCACGTACACGCATGACACTTATCAGGACACACTAGAGAGAGAGAGAGAGACAAGAGAGAGAGAGACAGAGAAAGAGAGAGAGAAAGAAAAAGAGAGAGAGACAGAAAAAAGAGAGAAAGAGAGAGAGAAAGAGAGAAAAAGAGAGAAAGAGAGAGAAAAAGAGAGAAAGAGAAAAAGAGAGAGAGAAAAAGAGAGAGAGACAGAGAGAGAGACAGAGAGAGAGAGAGAGACAGAGAGAGAGACGGAGAGAGAGAAGTCAGTTAATGACTTGACATAGGGAATTGCATACCATTAATACCATTTCCATCTTTGGATTTAAAAAAAATCATTATTCAGCACATCGGTACAGCAGATCCCCATATTGTATGGGACACTGAAATGTACTTTAGAGGCCATTCAATACTCATCATTAAAACAAAAGCAGTTTAGGTCAAAAGACATGAGATCTTTAGAAAGGAATAGAGGAAGTTCATGGTAATGGAATAAATATTGAATCTGCAACATAGAAATGCGAAACGAATTCACAGGAACTCGTGACAAAATGATGGAGTCATACATGATTCATCAAACTATATTTTGAAAGAGGAAGCAACATTTAAGCATATGTTTTTCTGAACTATGTTAATTTCTAACAGAAAGTTAGCAAAAATAGATACGATCATGCAACCATGAAGAGGTAAATGTGTCTATTAATGGAAAAATCACATTGATTAACTTGTTGGTCCTATCACAGTTTATTTACTTACTAACCAATGGCACTGCCTACCCAGACGACTGCTTTTTTAAATCATTTGAGAAAATAATATTTAATTTTATTTGGAATGCTAAGCCAGACAAAATGAAAAAGTGCCTATTTATATAATGAATATGAGTTTATGGGCAAAAATTACTAAATATTAAAGCTTTAAACCTCTCACTAAAATATTTACTCATACATAAATTATACTTAAAACACAAAATGGTTCTCCAGTAGATTAAGAAAAGCTCATCCTTTATTCAAAATGTTACAATTTACAACTTCTCATTTCCCACTAATTGAAATTATTTTCACGTCCGGATTAAATGCGTGCCCAAATTCAACTGCCTGCTACTCATCCCCAGAAGATAAGATATGTATAGATTTAGTAGATTTGGATAGAAAACACTCTGAAGTTTCTAAAACTGTTTGAATCATGTCTGTCATGTCTGTGAGTATAACAGAACTTATTTAGCAGGAATCCTGATTTCTAAGGGATCTTCTTGCAGTTCCTACCGCTTCCACTGGATGTCAACAGTCTTTAGAAATTGGTTGAGGTTTTTCCTTTGTGTAATAAAGTAGCCCTGTTCAAACGAGGGTCACATCAAGTGTACTGTTAGAGAAGCGTGACCAGAAAGCTACAGTTTGTTTTCTCTCCTGTATTGAACACAGATCATCCCGTCTTCAATTTTATCGATTATTTACGTTAAAAATACCTAAAGTACAGTTAACTTTTGAGATATTTTGTAGTCACGTTAAGTTGGAACTGGTGTTTTTCTGGATCAAACGAGCCAAATAATAAATGGACATTTCAGATATATATCGACAGATTTATTCAAACAAAGGACCATTTGTGATGTTTATGGGACATATTGAGTACCAACAAAAGAAGCACATCAAAGGCAAGGCATGATTTATATTTTTATTTCTGCGTTTTTGTGTCGCGCCTGCAGGGTTTCTCTTTGTTTACGGAGGTGCTATCCTCAGATAATAGCATCGTTTGCTTTCACCAAAAGCCTTTTGAAATGGGACGTTGGCTGGATTCACAACGAGTGTAGTTTTAATTTGGTATCTTACATGTGTGATTTCATGAAAGTTTGATTTTTATAGTAATTTATTTGAATTTGGCACTCTGCATTGTCACTGGCTTTTGCCAGGTGGGGACGTTTAGGTCCCACATATCCCAGAGAGGTTTCTTTAACGAGTTTGACATACTGCTTTCCCGGGAGCAGGCCCAAATCCCTGTCATTTGCGTGAAGAGAAGACGGAGAAAAAGAGGATGGAGATCGGGCTACCTTCTAAGGAAGTCTCGCCTGAGGTAGAGTATCTCATGATAAGCTGTAGATCACACTATCTGTATTTTTCATAGCTGTCTACATACCACCACAGACCGATGCTGGCACTAAGACCACACTCAATGGGCTGTATTCCACACTAAGCAAACAGGAAAATGCTCATCCAGGCAGCACTCCTAGTGGCCGGGGGACTTTAATGCAGGGAAAACTTAAACCGCTTGACCAAATTTCTATCAGCATGTTAAATGTGCAACCAGAGGTAAACAACTCTAGACCACCTGTACTCCACACACAGAGACACAAACAAAGCTCTCCCTCGCCCTACAGTCAGCAAATCTGACCACAATTCTATCCTCCTGATTCCTGCTTACAAGCAAAAAATTAAAGCAGGAAGCACCAGTGACTCGGTCTATAAAAAAGTGGTCAGATGAAGCAGATGCTACACTACAGGACTGTTATGCTAGAACAGACTGGATAATGTTCCAGGATTCCTCTGATGGCATTGAGGAGCACACCATATCAGTCGATGACGTCGTCCCCACAGTGACCGTATGTACATACACCAACCAGAAGCCATGGATTACAGGCAACAGACGCACTGAGCTAGAGGCTAGAGCTGCCGCTTTCAAGGAGCAGGCGTCTAACCCGGAAGTTCATAAGAAATCCCGCTGCGCCCCCCAACGAACCATCAAACAGGCAAAGCTTCAATACAGGACTAAGATCGAATCGTACTACACCGGTTCCGACGCTCGTCGGATGTGGCAGGGCTTGCAAACCATTACAGACTACAAAGGGAAGCACAGCCGAGAGCTGCCCAGTGACACGAGCTCAACACCTTCTATGCCTGCTTCGAGGAAAATAACAATGAAACATGCATGAGAGCGCCAGTTGTTCCGGACGACTCTGTGATCAAGCTCTCCATAGCCGATGTGAGTAAGACCTTTAAACAGGTCAACATTCACAAAGCCGTGGGGCCAGATGGATTACCAGGACATGTACTCCGACCAACTGGCAAGTGTCTTCACTGACATTTTCAACCTCTCCCTCACGAGTCTGCAATACCAACAAGTTTCAAGCAGAAACTCCCACTCTCATCGACGGGGCTGTCGTGGAGCAGGTTGAGAGCGTCAAGTTCCTTGGTGTCCACATCACCAACAAACTAACATGGTCCAAGCTAGGGTTGCAAAATTCTGGGAACTTTCAATAAAATGACCTAGTTTTCGAGAAATCCTGGTTGGAGGATGCCGAATTTCCAGTTTATTCCCTTCTGATTCCGAGATTCCTCCAACCAAGATTTTGGGGAAACCAGGAATTTATTTGCAACCCGTCCAAGCACACCAAGATAGTCATGATGAGGGCACAACAAAAACCTATTTCCCATCAGGAGACTGAAAAGACAGATCACTGGGGCCAAGCTTCCTGTCATCCAGGACCTCTATACAGGCGGTGTCAGTGGAAGGCCCTAAAAATGGTCAAAGACTACAGCCACCCCAGTCATAGACTGTTCTCTCGGCTACTGCACGGCAAGCGGTACCGGAGCGCCAAGTCTAGGTCCAAGAGGAATCTAAACAGCTTCTACCCCCAAGCCATAAGACTCCTGAACAGAACAGCTAATCAAATGGCTACCCAGACTATTTGCATTGACCCCCCCCCCCCCTAATGAAATGGCTCCCCAGACTATTTGCATTGACCCCCCCTAATGAAATGGCTCCCCAGACTATTTGCATTGACCCCCCCTAATGAAATGGCTCCCAGACTATTTGCATTGACCCCCCTAATGAAATGGCTCCCAGACTATTTGCATTGACCCCCCCCTAATGAAATGGCTCCCCAGACTATTTGCATTGACCCCCTCCTAATGAAATGGCTCCCAGACTATTTGCATTGACCCCTCCCCTAATGAAATGGCTACCCAGACTATTTGCATTGACCCCTCCCCTAATGAAATGGCTACCCAGACTATTTGCATTGACCACCCCCTAATGAAATGGCTCCCCAGACTATTTGCATTGACCCCCCCCCCTAATGAAATGGCTCCCCAGACTATTTGCATTGACCCCCTAATGAAATGGCTACCCAGACTATTTGCATTGATCCCCCCTAATGAAATGGCTCCCCAGACTAATTGCATTGACCCCCTCCCCTAATGAAATGGCTCCCCAGACTATTTGCATTGACCCCCCCCCTAATGAAATGGCTCCCAGACTATTTGCATTGACCCCCTCCCCTAATGAAATGGCTCCCCAGACTATTTGCATTGACCCCCCTAATGAAATGGCTCCCAGACTATTTGCATTGACCCCCTAATGAAATGGCTCCCCAGACTATTTGCATTGACCCCCTCCCCTAATGAAATGGCTCCCAGACTATTTGCATTGACCCCCTCCCCCTAATGAAATGGCTCCCAGACTATTTGCATTGACCCCCCTAATGAAATGGCTCCCCAGACTATTTGCATTGACTCCCCCTAATGAAATGGCTCCCAGACTATTTGCATTGACCCCCCTCCCTTTTACACCGCGGCTACTCTCTGTTGTCATCATCTATGCACAGTCACTTTAATAACTCTACCTACATGTACATATTACCTCAACTAACCAGTGACCCCACATTGACTCTGTACCGGTACCCCCTGTATATAGCCCCCACATTGACTCTGTACCGGTACCCCTGTATATAGCCTCCACATTGACTCTGTACCGGTACCCCCTGTATATAGCCCCCACATTGACTCTGTACCGGTACCCCCTGTATATAGCCTCCACATTGACTCTGTACCGTAACACCCTGTATATAGCCTCCACATTGACTCTGTACCGGTACCCCCTGTATATAGTCTCTACATTGACTCTGTACCGGTACCCCCTGTATATAGCCTCCACATTGACTCTGTACCGTAACACCCTGTATATAGCCTCCACATTGACTCTGTACCCCCTGTATATAGCCTCCACATTGACTCTGTACCGTAACACTCTGTATATAGCCTCCACATTGACTCTGTACCGTAACACTCTGTATATAGCCTCCACATTGACTCTGTACCGTAACACTCTGTATATAGCCCCACACATTGACTCTGTACCGGTACCCCCTGTATATAGCCTCCACATTGACTCTGTACCGGTACCCCCTGTATATAGCCTCCACATTGACTCTGTACCGGTACCCCCTGTATATAGCCTCCACATTGACTCTGTACCGGTACCCCCTGTATATAGCCTCCACATTGACTCTGTACCTTAATACCCTGTATATAGCCTCCACATTGACTCTGTACCGGTACCCCCTGTATATAGCCTCCACATTGACTCTGTACCCTGTATATAGCCTCCACATTGACTCTGTACCGTAACACCCTGTATATAGCCTCCACATTGACTCTGTACCGTAACACCCTGTATATAGCCTCCACATTGACTCTGTACCCCTGTATATAGCTCCACATTGACTCTGTACCGTAACACTCTGTATATAGCCTCCACATTGACTCTGTACCGTAACACTCTGTATATAGCCTCCACATTGACTCTGTACCGTAACACCCTGTATATAGCCTCCACATTGACTCTGTACCCCCTGTATATAGCCTCCACATTGACTCTGTACCGTAACACTCTGTATATAGCCTCCACATTGACTCTGTACCGTAACACCCTGTATATAGCCTCCACATTGACTCTGTACCGGTACCCCCTGTATATAGCCTCCACATTGACTCTGTACCGGTACCCCTGTATATAGCCTCCACATTGACTCTGTACCGGTACCCCCTGTATATAGCCTCCACATTGACTCTGTACCGTAACACCCTGTATATAGCCTCCACATTGACTCTGTACCGGTACCCCCTGTATATAGCCTCCACATTGACTCTGTACCGGTACCCCTGTATATAGCCTCCACATTGACTCTGTACCGGTACCCCTGTATATAGCCTCCACATTGACTCTGTACCGGTACCCCCTGTATATAGCCTCCACATTGACTCTGTACCGGTACCCCTGTATATAGCCTCCACATTGACTCTGTACCGGTACCCCTGTATATAGCCTCCACATTGACTCTGTACCCCTCTGTATATAGTCTCGTTATTGTTATTTTACTGCTGCTCTTTAATTACCTTCAGACAAACTGGCGTAAATAGAAACCACTTCCATTTGAGGACACAAATGTTGACAGCTGCTCCATACAGATTGAAAAAAAGAAAATGGGAAGATATTTTCGATGTGCCAATTCCATGTGTTTATGAACTGGTACAAAGAAAACAACACTTGATACAACACTTCTTCCATTTAAATTATATAAAATTCTCAGCAAAAAAAAAGAAACGCCCCTTTTCAGGACCCTGTCTTTCAAAGATCATCGTAATTTGGATTTTTACAAATTAAGATCTGGAAGTTAAAGGGTTTAAACACTGTTTCCTTAGGACACTAAAGAGGCCTTTCTACTGACTCTGTTCAATGAACCATAAACAATGAATGAACATGCACCTCTGGAACGGTCATTAAGACACTAACAGCTTACAGACGGCAGGCAATTAAGGTCACAGTTATTAAAACTTAGGACACTAAAGAGGCCTTTCTACTGACTCTGGAAAAACACCAAAGGAAAGATGCCCAGGTCCCTGCTCATCTGCGTGAACATGCCTTAGGCATGCTGCAAGGAGGCATGAGGACTGCAGCTGTGGCCAGGAGACAGGATGGACAGCTGATCGTCTTCATAGTGGCTGACCACGTGTAACAACACCTGAACAGGATCAGTACATCCGAACATCACACCTGTGGGACAGGTACAGGATGGCAACAACAACTGCCCGAGTTACACCAGGAATGCACAATCCCTCCATCAGTGCTCAGACTGTCCGTAATAGGCTGAGAGAGGCTGGACTGAGGGCTTGTAGGCCTGTTGTAAGGCAGGTCCTCACCAGCAACAATGTTGTCTATGGGCACAAACCCGTCGTCACTGGACCAGACAGGACAGGCAAAAAGTGACTAACGAGACGCGGTTTAGTGTCTCACCGGGGGTGATGGTCGGATTCGTGATTAGCGTCGAAGGAATAAGTGTTACACCGAGGCCTGTACTCTGGAGTGGGATCGATATGGAGGTGGAGGATCCGTCATGGTCTGGGGCGGTGAGTCACAGCATCATCGGACTGAGCTGGTTGATCGATTTGGAGGTGGAGGATCCGTCATGGTCTGGGGGCGGTGAGTCACAGCATCATCGGACTGGAGCTGGTTGATCGATTTGGAGGTGGAGGATCCGTCATGGTCTGGGGCGGTGAGTCACAGCATCATCGGACTGAGCTGGTTGATCGATATGGAGGTGGAGGATCCGTCATGGTCTGGGGCGGTGAGTCACAGCATCATCGGACTGAGCTGGTTGATCGATATGGAGGTGGAGGATCCGTCATGGTCTGGGGCGGTGAGTCACAGCATCATCGGACTGAGCTGGTTGATCGATATGGAGGTGAAGGGTCCGTCATGATCTGGGGCGGTGAGTCACAGCATCATCGGACTGAGCTGGTTGATCGATATGGAGGTGGAGGGTCCGTCATGGTCTGGGGCGGTGAGTCACAGCATCATCGGACTGAGCTGGTTGATCGATATGGAGGTGGAGGGTCCGTCATGGTCTGGGGCGGTGAGTCACAGCATCATCGGACTGAGCTGGTTGATCGATATGGAGGTGGAGGGTCCATCATGGTCTGGGGCGGTGAGTCACAGCATCATCGGACTGAGCTGGTTGATCGATATGGAGGTGGAGGGTCCATCATGGTCTGGGGCGGTGAGTCACAGCATCATCGGACTGAGCTGGTTGATCGATATGGAGGTGGAGGATCCGTCATGGTCTGGGGCGGTGAGTCACAGCATCATCGGACTGAGCTGGTTGATCGATATGGAGGTGGAGGATCCGTCATGGTCTGGGGCGGTGAGTCACAGCATCATCGGACTGAGCTGGTTGCCATTGCAGGCAATCTCAACGCTGTGCGTTACAGGGAAGACATCCTCCTCCCTCATGTGGTACCCTTCCTGCAGGCTCATCCTGACATGACCCTCCAGCATGACAATGCTGTGCGTTACAGGGAAGACATCCACCTCCCTCATGTGGTACCCTTCCTGCAGGCTCATCCTGACATGACCCTCCAGCATGACAATGCTGTGCGTTACAGGGAAGACATCCACCTCCCTCATGTGGTACCCTTCCTGCAGGCTCATCCTGACATGACCCTCCAGCATGACAACGCTGTGCGTTACAGGAAGACATCCACCTCCTCATGTGGTACCCTTCCTGCAGGCTCATCCTGACATGACCCTCCAGCATGACAATGCTGTGCGTTACAGGGAAGACATCCACCTCCCTCATGTGGTACCCTTCCTGCAGGCTCATCCTGACATGACCCTCCATCATGACAACGCTGTGCGTTACAGGGAAGACATCCTCCTCCCTCATGTGGTACCCTTCCTGCAGGCTCATCCTGACATGACCCTCCATCATGACAACGCTGTGCGTTACAGGGAAGACATCCTCCTCCCTCATGTGGTACCCTTCCTGCAGGCTCATCCCTGACATGACCCTCCAGCATGACAACGCTGTGCGTTACAGGGAAGACATCCTCCTCACTCATGTGGTACCCTTCCTGCAGGATCATCCTGACATGACCCTCCAGCATGACAATGCCACCAGCCATACTGCTCGTTATGTGCGTGATTTCCTGCAAGACAGGAATGTCAGTGTTCTGCCATGGCCAGCGAAGAGCCCGGATCTCAATCCCATTGAGCACGCCTGGGACCTGTTAGATCGGAGGGTGGGGGCTAGGACCATTGCACCCAGAAATGTCTGGGAACTTGCAGGTGCCTTGGTGGAAGAGTGGGGTAACATCTCACAGCAAGAACTGGCAAATCTGGTGCAATCCATGAGGAGGAGATCCACTGCAGAACTTAATGCAGCTGGTGGCCACACCAGATACTGACTGTTACTTTTGATTTTTACCCCCCCATCCCTTTGTTCAGGGACACATTATTCCATTTCTGTTAGTCACGTGTCTGTTAGTCACGTGTCTGTTAGTCACGTGTCTGTTAGTCACGTGTCTGTTAGTCACGTGTCTGTTAGTCACGTGTCTGTTAGTCACGTGTCTGTTAGTCACGTGTCTGTTAGTCACGTGTCTGTTAGTCACATGTCTGTTAGTCACATGTCTGTTAGTCACATGTCTGTGGAACTTGTTCAGTTTATGTCTCAGTTGTTCAATCTCATTGTGTTCATACAAATATTTACACGTTAACTTTCCTGAAAATAAATGCAGTTGACAGTGAGAGGACATTTATTTTTTTTTGCTGAGTACAACAATCGCAGCTCTGTAGATTTTGCTCGAAGAGACAGAATCACTAGATCATTTATTCTGGTATTGCCCTATGCAGCTTGTTTCTAGTCACAGGTTCAGGAATGGTTAAAGAAATAAAAATAAATCACAACGTGCACTTAAAGTTCATGTAGAAAATAGTAAAAATAAAACTAAAAAATACTTTCATGAGTAGGTGTGTCCAAACGTTGACTGGTACTAAAAAAATATCATTTCTATTTATTTTTGGGAGGGTTTGAAACTTCTCCCACGACCCCATTTTCATATCAGGTGACCCCACATGGGGCCGTGACTCCTAGTTTGAGAACCCCTACGCTAGAGTTTGGACAGTGGCGGGAGATCTAGGTGTTCCAGAGTCTAGTTGAAGTGTGAACTGTGAGCTGGTTGACTGGTTCCTCTGGGGACAGGCAGCACGGTGCTGGTTTCTCTCTGTATGTCATTATCTGCCGTGTCATCTCCCTGGACTGTGGGCTGGTTGACTGGTTCCTCTGGGGACAGGCAGCAGGTGCTGGTTTCTCTCTGTATGTCATTATCTGCCGTGTCATCTCCTGAACTGTGGGAACTCACCTGAGGTCATCACTTTCTACCTGCTGGAAACAGTCTGTCATGCTACCTGTCACCTCTACATCAGGGGAGAAGGCAGAGAGAGGCCTTACAGCACAGCACTCAGAGGCCAGGTAGAGAGAGAGAAGGCAGAGAGAGGCCTTACAGCACAGCACTCAGAGGCCAGGTAGAGAGAGAGAAGGCAGAGGCCTTACAGCACAACACTCAGAGGCCAGGTAGAGAGAGAGAAGGCAGAGAGAGGCCTTACAGCACAGCACTCAGAGGCCAGGTAGAGAGAGAGGAAGGCAGAGAGAGGCCTTACAGCACAGCACTCAGAGGCCAGGTAGAGAGAGAGAGAAGGCAGAGAGAGGCCTTACAGCACAGCACTCAGAGGCCAGGTAGAGAGAGAGAAGGAGTGAGGATGGGGTCAGAGAAGGGGTGGTAGGCCAGGTAGAGAGAGAGAAGGAGTGAGGATGGGGTCAGAGAAGGGGTGGTAGGCCAGGTAGAGAGAGAGAAGGAGTGAGGATGGGGTCAGAGAAGGGGGTGGTAGGCCAGGCAGAGAGAGAGAGAAGGAGTGAGGATGGGGTCAGAGAAGGGTGGTACGCCAGGTAGAGAGAGAGAGAAGGAGTGAGGATGGGGTCAGAGAAGGGGTGGTACGCCAGGTAGAGAGAGAGAAGGAGTGAGGATGGGGTCAGAGAAGGGGTGGTACGCCAGGTAGAGAGAGAGAAGGAGTGAGGATGGGGTCAGAGAAGGGGTGGTACGCCAGGTAGAGAGAGAGAAGGAGTGAGGATGGGGTCAGAGAAGGGGTGGTACGCCAGGTAGAGAGAGAGAAGGAGTGAGGATGGGGTCAGAGAAGGGGTGGTACGCCAGGTAGAGAGAGAGAAGGAGTGAGGATGGGGTCAGAGAAGGGGTGGTACGCCAGGTAGAGAGAGAGAAGGAGTGAGGATGGGGTCAGAGAAGGGGTGGTACGCCAGGTAGAGAGAGAGAAGGAGTGAGGATGGGGTCAGAGAAGGGGGTGGTACGCCAGGTAGAGAGAGAGAAGGAGTGAGGATGGGGTCAGAGAAGGGGTGGTACGCCAGGTAGAGAAAGAGAAGGAGTGAGGATGGGGTCAGAGAAGGGGTGGTACGCCAGGTAGAGAGAGAGAAGGAGTGAGGATGGGGTCAGAGAAGGGGTGGTACGCCAGGTAGAGAGAGAGAAGGAGTGAGGATGGGGTCAGAGAAGGGGTGGTACGCCAGGTAGAGAGAGAGAAGGAGTGAGGATGGGGTCAGAGAAGGGGTGGTACGCCAGGTAGAGAGAGAGAAGGAGTGAGGATGGGGTCAGAGAAGGGGTGGTACACTATTTATACTGGCAGTGGGCTGGCATGGTTCTGGTCCAAACGCTTTGGTCCAAAGTAATGCAGCATTTGGGACTGGGCCAGGGGACCAGACATGGCAGAAGGGGTCAGGAACACCATTTGGGACTAGGCCAGGGTACCAGACATGGCAGAAGGGGTCAGGAACACCATTTGGGACTGGGCCAGGGGACCAGACAAGGCAGAGGCGGCCAGGAACACTATTTGGGACTGGGCCAGGGGACCAGACATGGCAGAGGGGGTCAGGAACACCATTTGGGACTGGGCCAGGGGACCAGACATGGCAGAGGGGGTCAGGAACACCATTTGGGACTGGACCAGGGGACCAGACGAGGCAGTGGATGGCAGGAACAGGCTCTTCCACAACACCAAGACTGTCACAAACACACACAGTAGCACTGCTGCTGTCATGAAGCCTGAAGGGGACGGCACAGGAACCCACACCCTCCACCCAACACAAACACACACAGTAGCACTGCTGCTGTCATGAAGCCTGGGGGACGGCACAGGCTGTACCCACACCCCTCCACACAACACAAACACACACAGTAGCACTGCTGCTGTCATGAAGCCTGGGGACGGCACAGGCTGTACCCACACCCCCTCCACCCAACACAAACACACACAGTAGCACTGCTGCTGTCATGAAGCCTGGGGGACGGCACAGGCTGTACCCACACCTCCACCCAACACAAACAGTAGCACTGCTGCTGTCATGAAGCCTGGGGGACGGCACAGGCTGTACCCACACCCCCTCCACACAACACAAACACACACAGTAGCACTGCTGCTGTCATGAAGCCTGGGACGGCACAGGCTGTACCCACACCCTCCACCCAACACAAACACACACAGTAGCACTGCTGCTGTCATGAAGCCTGGGGACGGCACAGGCTGTACCCACACCCTCCACCCAAACACAAACAGTAGCACTGCTGCTGTCATGAAGCCTGGGGACGGCACAGGCTGTACCCACACCCTCCACCCAACACAAACACACACAGTAGCACTGCTGCTGTCATGAAGCCTGGGGGACGGCACAGGCTGTACCCACACCCCCTCCACCCAACACAAACAGTAGCACTGCTGCTGTCATGAAGCCTGGGGGACGGCACAGGCTGTACCCACACCCCCTCCACACAACACAAACACACACAGTAGCACTGCTGCTGTCATGAAGCCTGGGGGACGGCACAGGCTGTACCCACACCCCCTCCACCCAACACAAACACACACAGTAGCACTGCTGCTGTCATGAAGCCTGGGGGACGGCACAGGCTGTACCCACACCCCCTCCACCCAACACAAACAGTAGCACTGCTGCTGTCATGAAGCCTGGGGGACGGCACAGGCTGTACCCACACCCCCTCCACCCAACACAAACACACACAGTAGCACTGCTGCTGTCATGAAGCCTGGGGACGGCACAGGCTGGGCCCCCTCCACCCAACACAAACAGTAGCACTGCTGCTGTCATGAAGCCTGGGACGGCACAGGCTGTTACCCACACCCCCTCCACCCAACACAAACACACACAGTAGCACTGCTGCTGTCATGAAGCCTTGGGACGGCACAGGCTGTACCCACACCCCCTCCACCCAACACAAACACACACAGTAGCACTGCTGCTGTCATGAAGCCTGGGGGACGGCACAGGCTGTACCCACACCCCCTCCACCCAACACAAACACACACAGTAGCACTGCTGCTGTCATGAAGCCTGGGGGACGGCACAGGCTGTACCCACACCCCCTCCACCCAACACAGACACACCAAATAATGCTGCAGAGCAGGGTACTGCCCAGGGAAAGGAGGGTAAAGGGCATCCGTCTAGACATGGTGATGTGACAACACCAGAGAGACGGAGGAGACCAGTCAGTCAGCTACAGATAACAATCTTTACTTTAAGAGCCAACTGCCGAGCTGTTTCCAATGACAACTACTGCCGAGCTGTTTCCAATGACAACTACTGCCGAGCTGTTTCCAATGACAACTACTGCCGAGCTGTTTCCAATGACAACTACTGCCGAGCTGTTTCCAATGACAACTACTGCCGAGCTGTTTCCAATGACAACTACTGCCGAGCTGTTTCCAATGACAACTACTGCCGAGCTGTTTCCAATGACAACTACTGCCGAGCTGTTTCCAATGACAACTACTGCCGAGCTGTTTCCAATGACAAACTACTGCCGAGCTGTTTCCAATGACAACTACTGCCAAGCTGTTTCTAATGACAACTACTGCCAAGCTGTTTCTAATGCCAACTACTGCCAAGCTGTTTCCAATGACAACTACTGCCAAGCTGTTTCTAATGACAACTACTGCCAAGCTGTTTCTAATGCCAACTACTGCCAAGCTGTTTCTAATGCCAACTACTGCCAAGCTGTTTCCAATGACAACTACTGCCAAGCTGTTTCCAATGACAACTACTGCCAAGCTGTTTCCAATGACAACTACTGCCAAGCTGTTTCCAATGACAACAGCTGTTTCTAATCCAACTACTGCCAAGACTGTTTCTAATGACAACTACTGCCAAGCTGTTTCTAATGACAACTACTGCCAAGCTGTTTCTAATGACAACTACTGCCAAGCTGTTTCTAATGACAACTACTGCCAAGCTGTTTCTAATGACAACTACTGCCAAGCTGTTTCTAATGACAACTACTGCCGAGCTGTTTCTAATGACAACTACTGCCAAGCTGTTTCTAATGACAACTACTGCCAAGCTGTTTCTAATGACAACTACTGCCGAGCTGTTTCTAATGACAACTACTGCCGAGCTGTTTCTAATGACAACTACTGCCGAGCTGTTTCTAATGCCAACTACTGCCGAGCTGTTTCTAATGCCAACTACTGCCGAGCTGTTTCTAATGACAACTACTGCCAAGCTGTTTCTAATGCCAACTACTGCCGAGCTGTTTCTAATGACAACTACTGCCAAGCTGTTTCTAATGCCAACTACTGCCAAGCTGTTTCTAATGACAAGGGGTCGTGCTTTATACCAGGTATTGACCAGGGGTCGTGTTTTATAGCGCGTATTGACAGGGTCTTGTTTTATACCGCGTATTGACAGGGGTCGTGTTTTATACAGCGTATTGACAGGGGTCGTGTTTTATACCGTGTATTGACAGGGGTCGTGTTTTATACCGTGTATTGACAGGGGTCTTGTTTTATACCGCGTATTGACAGGGGTCGTGTTTTATACAGCGTATTGACAGGGGTCGTGTTTTATACTGTGTATTGACCAGGGGTCGTGTTTTATACCGCGTATTGACAGGGGTCGTGTTTTATACCGCGTATTGACAGGGGTCGTGTTTTATACAGCGTATTGACAGGGGTCGTGTTTTATACCAGGTTTTGACCAGGGGTCGTGTTTTATACAGCGTATTGACAGGGGTCATGTTTTATACCAGGTATTGACAGGGGTCGTGTTTTATACCAGGTATTGACCAGGGGTCGTGTTTTATACTGGGTATTGACCAGGGGTCGCGTTTTATACCAGGTATTGACCAGGGGTCGTGTTTTATACTGGGTATTGACCAGGGGTCGCGTTTTATACCAGGTATTGACCAGGGGTCGCGTTTTATACCAGGTATTGACCAGGGGTCAATACCTGGTATAAAAAAATTATAAATTGGTGGGTTTTTTCGCTTCAATAGAATGATCAGGGACGTATTTATGCTGCAATAGTTTGTGTCGGGGGTCTAGTCGAGGGTCAGTCTGTTATATCTGGAGTATTTGTGTGAATTAAAGTATGCTCTCTCTAATTCTCTCTCTGAGGACCTGAGCCCTAGGACCATGCCTCAAGACTACCTGGCCTGATGACTCCTTGCTGTCCCCAGTCCACCTGGTCGTGCTGCTGCTCCAGTTTCAACTGTTCTGCCTGCGGCTATGGAACCCTGACCTGTTCACCGGACGTGCTACCTGTCCCAGACCTGCTGTTTTCAACTCTCTAGAGACAGCAGGAGTGGTAGAGATACTCTTAATGATCGGCTATGAAAAGCCAACTGACATTTACTCCTGAGGTGCTGACTTGTTGCACCCTCGTCAACTACTGTGATTTTATTATTTGACCATGCTGGTCATTTATGAACATTTGAACATCTTGGCCATGTTCTGTTATAATCTCCACCCGGCACAGCCAGAAGAGGACTGGCCACCCCTAAGAGTCTGGTTCCTCTCTAGGTTTCTTCCTAGGTTTTGGCCTTTCTAGGGAGTTTTTCCTAGACACCGTGCTTCTACACCTGCATTGCTTGCTGTTTGGGGTTTTAGGCTGGGTTTCTGCACAACACTTTGAGATATCAGCTGATGTACGAAGGGCTTTATAAATACAATTGATTGATGTACGTGCAACTACAGTTTTCCGTCACAGAAAAAAAGTTCCATTTCTTTTTTTTTTGGAGTGTAAAGTGTTGGTCCCATGTTTCCTGAGCTGAAATAAGAGATCTCAGAAATGTTACATAACGCTTAAAGGGCTTATTTCTCTCAAATTCTGTGCACAAATGGTTTTACATCCCCGTTAATGAGCATGTCTTTGCCAAGACAATCCATGCATCTGACAGGTGTGGCATATCAAGAAGCTGATCAATCAGCATGATCATTACACAGGTGCACCTTGTGCTGGGGACAATAAAAGGCCATTCTAAAATCTGCAGTTGTGTCACAAAAAACCCACAGATGTCTCAAGTTGAGGGAGTGTGTAATTGGCATGAATGTCCACCAGAGCTGAATTGAATGTTAATTTCTCTAGCACAAGCCGCCTCCGTCGATGTAGAGAATTTGCCAGTTGATGGTTTTTCTTCAGGGTACTATGGGGTGGCCAGGTAGAGTCATTACTCATTTGGATTGCAGAGACAAAGAGACTGTTCTAGCATCTTCAAAGTGCACAAATATTTATTCATTATCCATTTTTTGGGGGTGGCGACGGCAATCGTTTTGCCAGCACCACAGCGGAAACACTGATCCACCCGTCCCCTCAGCACCACAGGGAAACACTGATCCACCCGTCCCCTCAGCACCACAGGGGAAACACTGATCCACCCGTCCCCTCAGCACCACAGGGGGAAACACTGATCCACCCGTCCCCTCAGCACCACAGGGGAAACACTGATCCACCCGTCCCCTCAGCACCACAGGGGAAACACTGATCCACCCGTCCCCTCCACTATTTTCACACACATTCTTGCACATTCTAGTCATCCGTCAGCCCTACCCTAGTTAGTCATCCGTCATCCCTACCCTAGCTAGTCATCCGTCATCCCTACCCTAGCTAGTCATCCCTACCCTAGCTAGTCATCCCCCTCCTACCCTAGCTAGTCATCCGTCATCCCTACCCTAGCTAGTCATCCCTACCCTAGCTAGTCATCCGTCGTCCCTACCCTAGCTAGTCACCCGTCGTCCCTACCCTAGCTAGTCACCCGTCGTCCCTACCCTAGCTAGTCACCCGTCGTCCCTACCCTAGCTAGTCACCCGTCGTCCCTACCCTAGCTAGTCACCCGTCGTCCCTACCCTAGCTAGTCACCCGTCGTCCCTACCCTAGCTAGTCACCCGTCGTCCCTACCCTAGCTAGTCACCCGTCGTCCCTACCCTAGCTAGTCACCCGTCGTCCCTACCCTAGCTAGTCACCCGTCGTCCCTACCCTAGCTAGTCACCCGTCGTCCCTACCCTAGCTAGTCATCCGTCATCCCTCCTCCTACCCTAGCTAGTCATCCGTCATCCCTACCCTAGCTAGTCATCCGTCATCCCTCCTCCTACCCTAGCTAGTCATCCGTCATCCCTACCCTAGCTAGTCATCCGTCATCCCTACCCTAGCTAGTCATCCGTCGTCCCTACCCTAGCTAGTCCTCCGTCGTCCCTACCCTAGCTAGTCATCCGTCGTCTCTGAGAGGAAATAATGTGAATATTTCAGATGATTCCCGGCAGTTCTATATCCAACAGACAAAACACTGGTCTATAGACATCGTGTGCCAGAAATAATACGATGAGGCAAAGCTAGACGAGCAGACAGACAGTGGTGACATCAGGTCAGTATTTTTTGGCAAAGCTAGACGAGCAGACAGACAGTGGTGACATCAGGTCAGTATTTTTTGGCAAAGCTAGACGAGCAGACAGACAGTGGTGACATCAGGTCAGTATGTTTTGGCAAAGCTAGACGAGCAGACAGACAGTGGTGACATCAGGTCAGTATGTTTTGGCAAAGCTAGACGAGCAGACAGACAGTGGTGACATCAGGTCAGTATTTTTGGCAAAGCTAGAAGCAGACAGACAGTGGTGACATCAGGTCAGTATGTTTTGGCAAAGAGAGAGCAGACAGACAGTGGTGACATCAGGTCAGTATGTTTTGGCAAAGCTAGACGAGCAGACAGACAGTGGTGACATCAGGTCAGTATGTTTTGGCAAAGCTAGACGAGCAGACAGACAGTGGTGACATCAGGTCAGTATTTTTTTGGCAAAGCTAGACGAGCAGACAGACAGTGGTGACATCAGGTCAGTATGTTTTCAAAGCTAGACGAGCAGACAGACAGTGGTGACATCAGGTCAGTATGTTTTGGCAAAGCTAGACGAGCAGACAGACAGTGGTGACATCAGGTAGTATGTTTGGCAAAGCTAGACGAGCAGACAGACAGTGGTGACATCAGGTCAGTATTTTTGGCATGTGAAATGTAAACAGCAGTTTAAAGAAAGCTACAAGTGGTTGTTGGATGGGAGGGAGGTGAGGCAGCGTAGCAGAATAGAGATGAGAGGTCAGACTGTGTGTGTGTGTGTGTGTGTGGTGTGTGTGTGGTGTGTGTGTGTGTCAGATATAGCTTGGTGTATTGAGGACCACCAGCTGGTATACTGTCAGATATAGCTTGGTGTATTGAACAAGTGAACTGGCTTGCTATGCAGCCGCGAGACTTGGGAACTGGCTTGCTATGCAGCCGCGAGACTTGGGAACTGGCTTGCTATGCAGCCGCGAGACTTGGGAACTGGCTTGCTATGCAGCCGCGAGACTTGGGAACTGGCTTGCTATGCAGCCCGAGACTTGGGAACTGGCTTGCTATGCAGCCGCGAGACTTGGGAACTGGCTTGCTATGCAGCCGCGAGACTTGGGAACTGGCTTGCTATGCAGCCGCGAGACTTGGGAACTGGCTTGCTATGCAGCCGCGAGACTTGGGAACTGGCTTGCTATGCAGCCGCGAGACTTGGGAACTGGCTTGCTATGCAGCCGCGAGACTTGGGAACTGGCTTGCTATGCAGCCGCGAGACTTGGGAACTGGCTTGCTATGCAGCCGCGAGACTTGGGAACTGGCTTGCTATGCAGCCGCGAGACTTGGGAACTGGCTTGCTATGCAGCCGCGAGACTTGGGAACTGGCTTGCTATGCAGCCGCGAGACTTGGGAACTGGCTTGCTATGCAGCCGCGAGACTTGGGAACTGGCTTGCTATGCAGCCGCGAGACTTGGGAACTGGCTTGCTATGCAGCCGTGAGACTTGGGAACTGGCTTGCTATGCAGCCGTGAGACTTGGGTGCCGGTTCACAGCAGAAGGCTACTACTGTATGTATTAATGGGTTCACAGCAGAAGGCTACTACGGTATGTATTAATGGGTTCACATCAGAAAGACTACTACGGTATGTATTAATGGGTTCACAGAGAAGACTACTACTGTATGTATTAATGGGTTCACAGCAGAAAGACTACTACTGTATGTATTAATGGGTTCACAGCAGAAGGCTACTACGGTATGTATTAATGGGTTCACAGCAGAAAGACTACTACGGTATGTATTAATGGGTTCACAGAGAAGGCTACTACTGTATGTATTAATGGGTTCAGAGAGAAGACTACTACGGTATGTATTAATGGGTTCACAGCAGAAGGCTACTACGGTATGTATTAATGGGTTCACAGCAGAAAGACTACTACGGTATGTATTAATGGGTTCACAGCAGAAGGCTACTACGGTATGTATTAATGGGTTCACAGAGAAGGCTACTACGGTATGTATTAATGGGTTCACAGAGAAGGCTACTACTGTATGTATTAATGGGTTCACCGAGAAGACTACTACTGTATGTATTTATGGGTTCACATCAGAGAAGACTACTACTGTATGTATTTATGGGTTCACAGCAGAAAGACTACTACTGTATGTATTTATGGGTTCACAGCAGAAAGACTACTACTGTATGTATTAATGGGTTCACCGAGAAGACTACTACTGTATGTATTAATGGGTTCAGAGAGAAGACTACTACTGTATGTATTAATGGGTTCACAGAGAAGACTACTACTGTATGTATTAATGGGTTCACCGAGAAGACTACTACTGTATGTATTAATGGGTTCAGAGAGAAGACTACTACTGTATGTATTAATGGGTTCACAGCAGAAAGACTACTACTGTATGTATTAATGGGTTCACAGCAGAAAGACTACTACGGTATGTATTAATGGGTTCACAGAGAAGACTACTACGGTATGTATTAATGGGTTCACAGCAGAAAGACTACTACGGTATGTATTAATGGGTTCACAGCAGAAAGACTACTACGGTATGTATTAATGGGTTCACAGAGAAGACTACTACGGTATGTATTAATGGGTTCACAGCAGAAAGACTACTACGGTATGTATTAATGGGTTCACAGCAGAAAGACTACTACGGTATGTATTAATGGGTTCACAGCAGAAAGACTACTACGGTATGTATTAATGGGTTCACAGCAGAAAGACTACTACGGTATGTATTAATGGGTTCAGAGAAGACTACTACGGTATGTATTAATGGGTTCACAGCAGAAAGACTACTACTGTATGTATTAATGGGTTCACAGCAGAAAGACTACTACGGTATGTATTAATGGGTTCACAGAGAAGACTACTACTGTATGTATTAATGGGTTCACAGCAGAAAGACTACTACGGTATGTATTAATGGGTTCACAGCAGAAAGACTACTACGGTATGTATTAATGGGTTCACAGCAGAAAGACTACTACTGTATGTATTAATGGGTTCACAGCAGAAAGACTACTACGGTATGTATTAATGGGTTCACCGAGAAGACTACTACTGTATGTATTAATGGGTTCAGAGAGAAGACTACTACTGTATGTATTAATGGGTTCACAGAGAAGACTACTACTGTATGTATTAATGGGTTCACAGCAGAAAGACTACTACTGTATGTATTAATGGGTTCACAGCAGAAAGACTACTACGGTATGTATTTATGGGTTCACAGAGAAGACTACTACTGTATGTATTAACCTCTTCCCTCTACTCGGGACGCTTGCGTCCCAACTAGAGCTCTGGAAATGCAAATGCGCTACGCTAAATGCTAATAGTATTAGTTAAAACTCAAAAGTTCATTAAAATACACATGCAGGGTATCGAATTAAAGCTACACTCGTTGTGAATCCAGGCAACAAGTCAGATTTTTAAAATGCTTTTCGCGAAAGCATGAGAAGCTATTATCTGATAGCATGCAACACCCCAAAAGACCCACAGGGGACGTAAACAAAATAATTTGCATTTCGCGTTACACAAACCGCACAATAAAATAGAAAACATTCATTACCTTTCACCATCTTCTTTGTTGGCACTCCTAGATGTCCCATAAACACTATTTGGGTCTTTATTTCGATTAAATCGGTCCATATAAAGCCTAGATATCGTTATATGTAGACTGTGTGATAAACGAAAAAAACAGTTTCAAAACGTAACGTCATTTTTTTTAATTCAAAAAGTCGACGATAAACTTTCACAAAACACTTCGAAATACGTTTGTAATGCAACTTTAGGTATTAGTAAACGTTAATAAGCGATAAAATTCATCAGGAGGCGTGTGTAAAGATCATTAGCTGTCCGTCTGGAAAAATGTCCGGCTAGAAACTCAACGAAAATATCCGGTCCTAGACCGGAGGAGATACGGTGTCCTGTATGTGTTTGACCAAGAAAAAACTCGAAGGGAAATGACAAGACTCTAGACACCGTGTGGAAGCTGTAGTTACTGCAACCTCAGTCAATTAATTGTGGTTCACGTTTATCAATGGGTTCAAGTAGCGCATGGATATATTTTCCCATTTTCAGTGATCAGTTTTTTCCTGTGCTTTTCGATGTAAATGCCGTTCTGGTAAAGCCACAGCAGTGATTTAACCAGTTTTATAAACGTCTGAGTGTTTTCTATCCACACAGACTAAGCAAATGCATATACTATATTCCTGGCATGAGTAGCAGGGCGCTGAAATGTTGCGCGATTTTTAACAGAATGTTCAAAAAAGTAGAGGGTAGAAGCAACAGGTTAATGGGTTCACATCAGAAAGACTACTACGGTATGTATTAATGGGTTCACAGCAGAAAGACTCCTACGGTATGTATTAATGGGTTCACAGCAGAAAGACTCCTACGGTATGTATTAATGGGTTCACAGCAGAAAGACTCCTACGGTATGTATTAATGGGTTCACAGCAGAAAGACTACTACGGTATGTATTAATGGGTTCACAGCAGAAAGACTCCTACGGTATGTATTAATGGGTTAACAGCAGAAAGACTACTACGGTATGTATTAATGGGTTCACAGAGAAGACTACTACGGTATGTATTTATGGGTTCACAGAGAAGACTACTACGGTATGTATTAATGGGTTCACAGCAGAAAGACTACTACTGTATGTATTAATGGGTTCACAGCAGAAAGACCACTACGGTATGTATTAATGGTTTCACAGAGAAGACTACTATGGTATGTATTAATGGGTTCACAGAGAAGACTACTACTGTATGTATTAATGGGTTCACAGCAGAAAGACTACTACTGTATGTATTAATGGGTTAACAGAGAAGACTACTACTGTATGTATTAATGGGTTCACAGCAGAAAGACCACTACGGTATGTATTAATGGTTTCACAGAGAAGACTACTACGGTATGTATTAATGGGTTCACAGAGAAGACTACTACGGCATGTATTAATGGGTTCACAGCAGAAAGACTACTATGGTATGTATTAATGGGTTAACAGAGAAGACTACTACTGTATGTATTAATGGGTTCACAGCAGAAAGACTACTACTGTATGTATTAATAGGTTCAAAGAGAAGACTACTACTGTATGTATTAATGGGTTCACAGCAGAAAGACTACTACGGTATGTATTAATGGGTTCACAGAGAAGACTACTACTGTATGTATTAATGGGTTCACAGAGAAGACTACTACTGTATGTATTAATGGGTTCACAGAGAAGACTACTACTGTATGTATTAATGGGTTCACAGAGAAGAATAGTACTGTATGTATTAATGGGTTCAGAGAGAAGACTACTACTGTATGTATTAATGGGTTCACAGCAGAAAGACTACTATGGTATGTATTAATGGGTTAACAGAGAAGACTACTACTGTATGTATTAATGGGTTCACAGAGAAGACTACTACTGTATGTATTAATGGGTTCACAGAGAAGACTACTACTGTATGTATTAATGGGTTCACAGCAGAAAGACTACTACGGTATGTATTAATGGGTTCACAGCAGAAAGACTACTACTGTATGTATTAATGGGTTCACAGCAGAAAGACTACTACTGTATGTATTAATGGGTTCACAGAGAAGACTACTACTGTATGTATTAATGGGTTCACAGAGAAGACTACTACGGCATGTATTAATGGGTTCACAGCAGAAAGACTACTACTGTATGTATTAATGGGTTCACAGCAGAAAGACTACGGTATGTATTAATGGGTTAACAGCAGAAAGACTACTACTGTATGTATTAATGGGTTCACAGAGAAGACTACTACTGTATGTATTAATGGGTTCACAGAGAAGACTACTACTGTATGTATTAATGGGTTCACCGAGAAGACTACTACTGTATGTATTTATGGGTTCACATCAGAGAAGACTACTACTGTATGTATTTATGGGTTCACAGCAGAAAGACTACTACTGTATGTATTTATGGGTTCACAGCAGAAAGACTACTACTGTATGTATTAATGGGTTCACAGCAGAAAGACTACTACGGTATGTATTAATGGGTTCACAGCAGTAAGACTACTACTGTATGTATTAATGGGTTCACAGCAGAAAGACTACTACGGTATGTATTAATGGGTTCACAGCAGTAAGACTACTACGGTATGTATTAATGGGTTCACAGCAGAAAGACTACTACTGTATGTATTAATGGGTTCACAGAGAAGACTACTACTGTATGTATTAATGGGTTCACAGCAGAAAGACTACTACTGTATGTATTAATAGGTTCAAAGAGAAGACTACTACTGTATGTATTAATGGGTTCACAGCAGAAAGACTACTACGGTATGTATTAATGGGTTCACAGAGAAGACTACTACTGTATGTATTAATGGGTTCAGAGAGAAGACTACTACTGTATGTATTAATGGGTTCACAGCAGAAAGACTACTACGGTATGTATTAATGGGTTCACCGAGAAGACTACTACTGTATGTATTAATGGGTTCAGAGAGAAGACTACTACTGTATGTATTAATGGGTTCACAGAGAAGACTACTACTGTATGTATTAATGGGTTCACCGAGAAGACTACTACTGTATGTATTAATGGGTTAACAGCAG
>NW_027039070.1:0-46395 GCF_034236695.1 Oncorhynchus nerka
TGAGACCATCAGACATTAGAACAACTAGAGTTAGAGGTCCCCCTACAGTATGTGATGAGACCATCTATTTACATGTTATATTACATCCTATTGAAATACTGGGGTTTTTGTGCAGCTGTACTTGTTGTCTGTATCACTGTGTTCACTCACAGCACAGAAGTACATTCCACTGTCTCCTGTCTCCAACTTCTTCACTGTGAAAGATCCACTCTCAGCTACAGCCTTAACAGTTGGATATTTGTCTTCCCTGAAGTCTCCATATTCCGGATCGCTATAACTACTTGTATAAACTACCTGCTTCATTCCCTCTCCTGGTAGCTGTCTGTACCAGTACATTTGGGTGTAGGTAGCTCCCTTAGTGTGACTGCAGTTCATCTGAGCATCACTTTCTTTCAGTTCCCAGAGTATGGTGGGTGTCTGAGTGACTTCACTCCCCTCAACAAGACCTGTAAGGACACAGTGAGAATTAAATCAATAGAGTTAGGTACAGTTAGACCTGAATACAACAAGACTCAGGAACATATGCTTGGAAACATCAATATCAATAACTAGAGAAGTCCTTCATTGTAAATAAGAATTTTGTTCTTAACTTTCCTGGTTAAATAAATGAAATATATGAAACTGTACCTGCAGCACAGAGCAGTGAGACAGTAACAGTGAAGAGAAATGTGAACATGTTTGATCACGTTATATGTGAGAGTGCTGGAAAGAGTCTGGTATCAATGTATATAAAACAAGAGGAGTGTCACATAGATGAATAGATGACAATCAGTAGACCAGGTTCCACCATATTCAACATGTCAGTGAAGTGGGAGGGACTGATGATCTGAATACATCATGCTTATTAGTGGTTCAGACTGTAGAGACATTCACATTATTAAAGTTAGAGGTCCCCCTACAGTCCATGATGAGACCATCAGCTCTTCACATATTATATTATATCCTATAGAGCCCAGGAGCTTGTAGTCCTAAAACACTGCAATGAGTCAGCATTTTCTACCTCTGGTTTGTTGACCATTGCTATGGGAGAAATGAAGGGGGGAAATAATGGGGTTTTGGAAAACAACAGACAATTGCATGGTATGCTTTCACCATAAATTATTTTTGGAATCTGACAACGCAGTTAGATTAAAAAGAAGTTAAGCTTTTAAATGATATAAGACACTTGTATGTTCATGAATGTTTAATATTAAAAATATTTACTTGAATTGCGCACCTTCCAGGTGTCCAGCTAGCGGGACACCTAGCCCTAATTAACCTAGCCCTAATTAACAATCAGTGCTATGGCATACATAACCATATCATCTACATACAGAAACATATGAAGGGATTTAATACAAAGACCAATATTATTCATATGAATAGTAAAAAGAGCTGGTCCCAATGCTGACCCCTGTGGTACACCTAATATCCAGGAAACTAGACTCAACACCATCAGAACGCACACATTGTGTCCTGTCTGTCAGATAGTTCTTAAACCATTTGCAAGACTTACTGTCCAGGCCCATTTCAGACAGTTTTTGAATGAGTAGGAAATGTTCAATGGTGTTGAATGCCTTGGAAAAGTCTAGAAATATGGCAGCACAATGATATTTATTTAAAACATCATCTAAAACAAGTATAACAGCTGAAACAACATTGCCAAATATATTAGCGAAACGAGATAGGAATCTCATTGGTGTACAAAAAACCCCACCCAGCATATTATCGACCAGTTAATAAAATGATGTCATGCTGCGTCATGCAGTTGCTAAACTAACCATCACACAATCCCTTCTCAAAGTCGGGATATGAGTCGAGAAAATGTCCTATTTTCCTCAAAAGTACGTATTGTCACGATCCCAAAGCTATACAATATTAGAGATATCCCGTCTATTATCTGTAATGTGGTACTTCTTGTTGATGAAATTCATTCTTATGTATACCCCATAATGGTAGATATCCCAGCTAGCACAGTGGATCTGGGGCGATTCCAGCCGAGAGTTAAACTCGGCCGACGTCATGTGGCCCGAGTCTGGGCCGCCTTCGGCAGTATTACTTATGGCTAGGATGCGGGGATTGAGCTCGGGACGATTCCGGTGTGAGTTATCTGGCCCAAATGTATTACTTGGTTCTTGGGCCGATTGTGGCTTCACTCTGGCAGATGATTAAACGGGCTGCTTTATATAATTTACATTTCATTATTTATTTTTCCATATTTTCTCATTGTTTCTGTGCAGAAAAAATACAATTAACATTTAAATTAAATTCTTTAAGAGGCCTGTGTAGTATTTTAGTATTTTGATACTTTGTGCAAGACAATTGATAAGCATTAAGAACTTTGTGGATGGAGCCTCCCGAGTGGTGCAGCGGTCTAGGACACTGCATCGTAGTGCAAACTTCGTTGCTACAGATGCTGGTTCGAGACCCGTGCCAGTCACGACTGGGTGACCCGTGAGGGTACGCACAATTTGCCCAGCGTCATCCTAGTTATTGGAGGGTTTGGACGGCATGGATGTCCTTGTCCCATCGCTCTACAGTGACACCTGTGGTGGGCCGGGCACATGCACGCTGAGACGGTCACCAAAGTTGGCGGAATTCTGGTAGAAAGACGTTGCACTTGGGCATATTCCTCATTGCTAGCTGGGAAATCAGAGCAGCTTCAGTCTCTAGGTCTACCCCATCATGGAGTGTGTTCCACCTGCTGATACCACAGTATGGTGTTGTAGCTGGGGAGAGTGTGTTCCACCTGCTGATACCACAGTATGCTGTTGTAGCTGGGGAGAGTGTGTTCCACCTGCTGATACAACAGTATGGTGTTGTAGCTGGGGAGAGTCTGTTCCACCTGCTGATACCACAGTATGGTGTTTTAGCTGGGGAGAGTGTGTTCCACCTGCTGATACCACAGTATGGTGTTGTAGCTGGGGAGAGTGTGTTCCACCTGCTAATACCACAGTATGGTGTTGTAGCTGGGGAGAGTGTGTGAACAGGACAGCAGTTTCTCCAGAACTCCAGAAATACTGAAGATGGAGACGCTGGAACAGAGCAGTTCACCTGTTACAGAAGAGGAGAGAGAGACCTGTTTGTTATAACTACTGTAGTCATTCAGGAAATATATGGAATTATAGATTATTTTAGACGGTATCTAATCTGTATTCCAGAATAATCAAGAGATTCACGTTCAAAGGTGTAAAATATCCAACAGTGAAAGATTGTTAGTTCAACACTGAGTCCAGATGAACATTCAAAAGGACATGGATCTTCAACTCTCAGACTCCTTACTACACACCATAGTTTACTGTGGTACTGTGTCTGGTGAGTCCACATGGATTAGTTGAGCTGTAACTCCACCTACAGGAAAGACATGATATCATACCATACTGTATCATGGTCTCCTGTATATCAGAGGGAACAACCCCTTTCTGTTAGACCAGCTGGTGAGTGTTTTGGCATTGAATCAGAGTCAGATACAGTGTGATGTTAATACAGGTGTGATTAGTCTACAGTACACCAGGGAGGAGGTTTTTGTAGAGCAGAGAGGGAGATCTGATGCACTGTGTAAACTAGCAGCACAGTAATACACAGCACTGCTATTTGGAGTTAGTTGTTTGATGGTTAAGGTGCTGGTACCACCTGCACTAGCATCTCCTTCTATATCAAATCCAGCCTCAGGATATCCAGTTTTCAATAGCATGTATCCTAATAGCACTAATTCTCTGTAGTTGGACTGCTTGTACCAGAGGATGACATTATAGCTTGATATACTATGTGAACACTCCATCTTAGCCAACTTTCCCTGGTTCTTGTACAGGGCTGCAGGTCTCTGGTCAACCTGGTCACTCGGAGAGGAACCTGGAGAGAGAGAGAGAGAAAGAGAGAGAAAGAGAGAGAGTGAGAGAGATAGAGAGAGAGAGAGAAAGAGAGAAAGAGAGAAAGAGAGAGAGAGAGAAAGAGAGAAAGAGAGAGAGAGAGAAAGAGAGAGAAAGAGAAAGAGAGAGAGAAAGAGAAAGAGAGAGAGTGAGAGAGAGAGAGAGAGAGAGAGAGAGAGAGAGAGAGAGAAAGAGAGAAAGAGAGAGAGAGAGAAAGAGAGAAAGAGAGAGAGAGAGAAAGAGAGAAAGAGAGAGAGAGAGAGAGAGAGAGAGAGAAAGAGAGAAAGAGAGAAAGAGAGAGAGAGAGAAAGAGAGAAAGAGAGAGAGAGAGAAAGAGAGAAAGAGAGAGAGAGAGAGAGAGAGAGAAAGAGAGAGAGAGAGAAAGAGAGAAAGAGAGAGAGAGAGAGGCAGACAGATGTGAAACAACATATAAAACATTTCACCTGAAACATAAAAAACAATAAAATTTAAAAAAAAATAAAATAAAAAAATAAATAAAATAAAAATAAATAAATAAATAATAATAATAAAAAAATGAATCAAATCAGGATATTATTAGTTGATGAAATCAATGATCTGAATACCTGCAGCCCAGGCTGTGTAACCCATGGTGATGGAGATAAGAATTCTGATCATGTTGACTCACTGTTAAGGAGACAGAAAGAATGAGACAGACAAACCACTCCACATGAATTAGAGGTGGCTTCTCATCAACTCATCTCAGTGATCTTATAGAGGGATGCTGCCTCCTTATGAGAACATCTGAAACATCAGAGACCTGAGATGAACCCTGCAGGAGGAGTCTATGTGGGACAGGAAGCAGGGTTTAGTAGAGCAGAGAGGGAGATCTGATGCACTGATATCTGGAGGTAGTTGATTGATGGTTAAAGGAAATATTCACCCATTCTGAATGTTCTATTATTTTATCTCTGAGTGAGGTCCTATCGATGCCATGAGTCATTTCATGTTTTAATGTGTATCTGAGTTGTTGGCATTCAAGCAGGCAGACATTGGTCTGGTATGACGTAGTACTGTGATAAAGTGATAAGGAGTGGCCCACCTCCCGGCCCGCTCAGTGATCACTTGGCTACACAGCTGATGCCTTCCGAATCTTCCCCAACACTGCATGAACTACACTAGTCCACCGGATCCTTGCAGTAAGCTCTGGACCTTTGCATCGGATCATCGCTGCTAGCTAGCTGCTACCGAGAGGCTATAGTGGCTAACGCCCCTGTCCTGAAGCTAGCACCAGTTAGCCGTGAGCCAGGCGCATCTCTCGGCTAGCAAACTAAATTACTACAACCACAATACTTATTTCGCCAACTGGCCTGGACACGAAGCCCCGCCGTTCCACCACAACTGGTCTGCCGACGTATCTCCATCCTCTGTACCCCCAACCGTCCTTTGCCAGACGTCAGAGCAGGTGCTTCTACTTGCCCCGGCCTGCTAACTTTAAACGCTGTGTCCCCAGCTTGCTAGGTAGTAGACGTCGGAGCAGGCGCTTCTACTAGCCCCGGTCTGCTAACTTTAAACGCTGTGTCCCCAGCTTGCTAGGTAGTAGACGTCAGAGCAGGCGCTTCTACTAGCCCCGGCCTGCTAACTTTAAATGCTGTATCCCCAGCTTGCTAGGTAGTAGACGTCAGAGCAGGCGCTTCTACTAGCCCCAGTCTGCTAACTTTAAACGCTGTGTCCCCAGCTTGCTAGGTAGTAACAACAACCCAGCGGCTTCCCTGTTCCATCTATTGCTGTTCACTGGACCCTATGATCACTTGGCTAAATAGCTGATGGCTGCTGGACTGTTCATTAATCACAGTACTCCATTTTGTTTATTTGTTGTTTATCTGTTGCCCCTTGCCCCGAACTCAGGCCCTGTGTGTAGTTATCAGACCCTCTCTGCCCATTCATCCCCATCTCTTTCATGCCATCCCTAGGAGGGGTGCGTCACTTGAGTGGGTTGAGTCACTGATGTAATCTTCCTGTCTGGGTTGGCGCCCCCCCCCCCTTGGGTTGTGCCGTGGCGGAGATCTTTGTGGGCTATACTCGGCCTTGTCTCAGGATGGTAAGTTGGTGGTTGAAGATATGCCTCTAGTGGTGTGGGGGCTGTGCTTTGGCAAAGTGGGTGGGGTTATATCCTTCCTGTTTGGCCCTGTCCGGGGGTATCATCGGATGGGGCCACAGTGTCTCCTGACCCCTCCTGTCTCAGCCTCCAGTATTTATGCTGCAGTAGTTTATGTGTCTTGGGGCAAGGGTCAGTTTGTTATATCTGGAGTACCTCCCCTGTCCTATCCGGTGTCCTGTGTGAATTTAAGTATGCTCTCTAATTCTCTCTTTCTCTCTCTCTCTCGGAGGACCTGAGCCCTATTACCATGCCTCAGGACTACCTGGCATGATGACTGCTTGCTGTCCCCAGTACACCTGGCTGTGCTGCTGCTCCAGTTTCAACTGTTCTGCCTGTGGTTATTATTATTTGACCATGCTGGTCATTTATGAACATCTGAAAATCTTTGCATGTTATGTTATAATCTCCACCCGGCACAGTCAGAAGAGGACTGGCCACCCCTCATAGCCTGGTTCCTCTGTAGGTTTCTTCCTAGGTTTTGGCCTTTCTAGGGAGTTTTTCCTAGCCACCGTGCTTCTACACCTGCATTGCTTGCTGTTTGGGGCTTTAGGCACTTTGAGATATCAGCTGATGTACGAAGGTCTACACATTCCCTGGCCCTGTCCCCCAGGGCCCTCCAAACCAAATTCCCTGGCCCAGGCTCCCTAGGTCGCTCCCATACCACATTCCCTGGCCCCCAGGGCACTCCCACACCAAATTCCCTGACCCAAGGCTCCCTAGGTCCCTCCCATATCACATTCCATAGCCCAGGCCACCTAGAGCCCTCCAACACCACCTGCCCTGTCTCAGACCCCCTAAGGCCCTCCCATGCCACCGGCACTGCCTCAGGCCCCGTAGGGCCCTCCCATACAACCGGCCCTGGTCCAGGCACCCATACTGTCCCAAGTGACCCCCTATTCCCTATATAGGGCACTAACCAAGGCCCATAAAGTGCCACGATACAGCATCTTCTAAATGTGTGTTGAGAAACACTCCCTCCTGGTGGAGAACTGAGGAAGTGCACCTAAACCATCTAAACTAGCCACTTATAACAGTATCATTACCATCTGGTTGATATCAAATGGTTCATAACAAAGTGTTGTTGAAGTGGTTGAAGACAGGTGCAGGTGTATAGAGCTGTAGTCAGTATTATATGAGAGGATCAGAGAGGGTTTTTGTAGAGGAGAGAGGGTATAGTGAAACACTGTGCTTCACCAGCAGCACAGAAATACACTGCACTGTCTTCAGCTTCTGTCACTTTGGGAAAATGTAGATACGCCATTTTATTAGCTGCAGCATCTCCACTGACATCAAAACGCCCTTTAAAGGAATCTTCCACCGTTGGACTGGTGTATCTCACATACCCAATGAGTTTCAGAGCAGTGTTTTGGGCTGACTGTTGGTACCACAGTATCATGTCGTATCTTTGATCAGTGTGGCTGCAGGTGAGATTAACTTTGTCTTCAGGTCCTTTTAGTATTGCAGTTGGAGTCTGGTGAACTTTGTCTGTTTGTGACAGCCCTGTGAATGAAAACAGACCATATGAAATATACAGTATTACTCAGCATATTGACAGCAATATATTTCAGTAGTAAATCTATTTCTCATGTGGGATTTTGTACCTGTCACCCATAGTGGTAGAGTTGCTACATGTATGAGAAGCTTGATCATGTTGATGGTCCTGGAGAGAAGAGTCACATGGACAAGGAGAAAGGGTTTTCAGATAGTCAGAGATGTCATGTCATCTAGTGGGAGTGTCAAACGTATGTCAGCATCCCAAATGGCACCCTATTCCCTTTCTAGTGCACTACTTTAGACCAGAGCCCATAGGGGGGAGAGGAGAACAAGTCAATAGAGAAGGGGAGCTGAACTGAGCTGCCGGAGGGGAAGGAAATGACATCACTTTGACGTCAGAACTTGTGTTGATATTCAAGCAGATCCCTTGTTCACCTACAGGTCTCCTGTTCAACTTAAAGGTGTATTGTGGAACATACCGGTATCTACATCATTAAAGGATTTGTCTCTTTTAGTCTTTAGATTTGATCTGTGTTATAGATTCTGCAGTCATCACATTAGAAATAGGATGTAATTTGAAGAAATACCTGAACCGTTTCTTCAGGACAACAACATCAACCACATTATTTGGTCTAGAGGTTTGATATCAACTTCCTCCATGTGCTCAGACATCTACAGCGGTGGACAGCAGGTGTGCTGGGTGTTGATGTACACTGCAGTTATGGAGTAAAGGATCAGAAGGGGCTTTTGGAGAAGAGAGAAGGGGATCTACATCACTGTGTTGACTTCAGGTCAGAACAGTAATACACTGACTTCAGGTCAGAACAGTAATACACTGGACTGACTTCAGATCAGAACAGTAATACACTGGACTGACTTCAGAACAGTAATACACTGACTTCAGATCAGAACAGTAATACACTGGACTGACTTCAGATCAGAACAGTAATACACTGCATTGACTTCAGATCAGAACAGTAAAAATGGCACCCTATTCCCTATATAGTGCACTACTTTAGACCAGAGCCCTATGGCACCCTATTTTCTATATAGTGCACTACTTTAGACCAGAGCCCTATGGCACCCTATAGTTCCCCGAAAGGTCTTCTGTTTGACAAAAATGTGCATTGTAGAACAAACCGGAACATAGTGGTTTATAACAGGTGTGCTGGGTGTTGATGTACCCAGGACATCTATAGTGGTTTATAACAGGTGTGCTGGGTGTTGATGTACCCAGGACATCTATAGTGGTTTATAACAGGTGTACTGGGTGTTGATGTACCCAGGACATCTATAGTGGTTTATAACAGGTGTACTAGGTGTTGATGTACACTACAGTTAAGGAGTAAAGGATCAGAGGGTTTTTGTAGGGAAGAGGAGGTTCTCTACATCACTGTGTTGGCTTGCTGCACAGTAATACACTGCACTGTTTTCAGGGTCTGACAGAAGCTGAAGTGATGCTTCTATCTCTCCATCTCCACGGATTTCAAAGTGCTCTTTGAATTGATCTTCAATTGTTGGATTCTTATAAAACACAAATCCAATCAGTTTTAGACTAGTATCAGCTATTGACTGCTGGTACCACAATATAGTTTTGTATGAACTGATAGCATGGCTGCATTTGATTATCACTGTAACATTGGGACTTTCCAATAGTGCTGAGGGAACCTGGAGGACTTTACTGCCCAGAGAACTTCCTGTGAAGAAAACAAGAGATTCATATTTAAACAGACTGATTCATCAGACACAAGACTATTAGCAGGGAGTGTTTTCAGGATGAACAGACATTCTACAGACATGTCGTTATTACCTGTGATCCAGAACCATGAGAGGGTGAACGTGATGAAACCTCTGATCATGATGACTGACTCAACTTGATGAAAAACTGACGATGATGATGATGATGATGACGATGTTGATGTTTCCTCAGTGGAGGAGAGATATGAGTGTCTCCTGGATGAAGCTCTGAGGTGAAAGGAGAGGGGCTGATGTAGTAGCATATTTTATTTAGGGTGGTGGTTAGTGGGAGTGTCAGAAAGTCTGTACCATAATGTTTGTTCATAGGACCTCACAGTGAACCTTTCTGATCATGACAATGAAATGAGACAGACATTATTAGAAGTAGAGTTAGAGGTCCCCCTACAGTACAAGATGAGACCATCACCTCTTCAGATATTATATGCTGTCCTATATCACCACTGGGGGTTTAGTACAGCTGTACTTGTTATATTATATCAACACTGGGGGTTTAGTGTAGCTGTACTTGTTATATTATATCAACACTGGGGGTTTAGTGTAGCTGTACTTGTTATATTATATCAACACTGGGGGTTTAGTACAGCTGTACTTGTTATATTATATCAACACTGGGGGTTTAGTACAGCTGTACTTGTTATATTATATCAACACTGGGGGTTTAGTACAGCTGTACTTGTTATATTATATCAACACTGGGGGTTTAGTACAGCTGTACTTGTTATATTATATCAACACTGGGGGTTTAGTTCAGCTGTACTTGTTATATTATATCAACACTGGGGGTTTAGTACAGCTGTACTTGTTATATTATATCAACACTGGGGGTTTAGTGTAGCTGTACTTGTTATATTATATCAACACTGGGGGTTTAGTACAGCTGTACTTGTTATATTATATCAACACTGGGGGTTTAGTACAGCTGTACTTGTTATATTATATCAACACTGGGGGTTTAGTACAGCTGTACTTGTTATATTATATCAACACTGCGGGTTTAGTACAGCTGTACTTGTTATATTATATCAACACTGAGGGTTTAGTGTAGCTGTACTTGTCGTCAGTATCACTCTGTTGACTCACAGAACAGAAGTACCTGCCACTGTCTCCTGCCTCCAACTTCTTCACTATGAAATATCCACTTTTTAAATACAGTCTTGGTCGCTATGAATTTGGAGAACAGGTCGTCTGCTTACCACCAGACACTGGGAGATTAATTCACCTTTTAGCAGGACAATAACCTAAAACACAAGGCCACACATACACTGGAGTTGCTTACCAATTAGGCCGTTCCCGAGTGGCTGTGTTACAGTGTTGAATTAAATCGATTTGAAAATCTATTGCAGAATTATGGGCCTGAGAAGTTAAGCTCATAAAACCGCATAATAGGTTATATAATTATACCTTTACACCAAAGTAGTGTGACAGAGAATATGAGGAGGAGTGTGATCATCATGTCAGATCACAGCGCCAGAAACAGATCAGAGAGAGAGACAGTAGACAGGTGAACCCACATCCATCATGGCCAAATACCAGCAGGGTAGGCAGGTCACATGCCCAGGGGCGCTGATCTCCACAGGGCCACATTGATTTTGTTAGTCATTCTCACTCAGATATCATATTAGCATGGCATAAGTCATTACAAAATGTGTAGAATTGCAGGAAATGATCTGTAAATGAAAGAAAACATTATCTCTGCCCCATGGCAAAATGAGTAGAATTGCAGAAAACTTGTTTTAATAGTCCTCTGCAGACGTAATTATCTCAATATCAAATCCTTTCGGGATAACAATAAGAACATTACCGTGATTGTTTTCAACTAAAATGTTCAAAAATAAGACAAAAATAGCTTCTTAGCAAAGAGCAATTTGTCAAGAAGGAATTTTGCTATGACTGTCTGGAAGTGGTTTGAGTAGAGAGGGGGGACACTGAACATGTGCTGTTATTGGCAGAGAGGTTTAGAACTCTCTTTCTGATTGGTCTTTTAACTAATTTACTGCAAGGTGATGTCACAGTGGAATACCAAAACTCCATCTCACCAAAACACGCTGGCATTTCAGGCGTTCTTTTCAAACAGCTCTTTCACTAAATGGGCATTATCATAATGTTCATGATTTCACAGTATTACTTCAACCTCATAGTGTGGAAATATATATCAAATACAACAACATTTTGTTTTTGAATGCACTGGCCCTTTAAAACAGCAAAATGTTCTGTACTCGACATGGCAAAATGTGTAGAATCGACAGAAATTTACTTTAAAACCAAAAAATGTCTCACCAGTCACTAAAATGTTTTGTCGCTAGGATGGGGTCCCCCAGCCAAATCTCGCTTAGGTCCCCAAAAAGCTAGAGAAACAGGATATGACATTGTAACCACATATTTTATGTGAATTTGTAAGGACACTAAACTGTAAATACTGTACCAAGCCAGATACGATCAACTTGCTTTTGCCGTAATCTATCTGTTTATTCATTGGCTCTGAGCCAAACTCCAACCTCAGATACAGGTGTTGTGATCACTGCTCATAGTTTTCTATCAGACAGGGTTAAAACAGGTAGACCTGAAAACAGGTTACGAACAGATAGACCTGAAAACAGGTTACTAACAGGTAGACCTGAAAACAGGTTACTAACAGGTAGACCTGAAAACAGGTTACTAACAGATAGACCTGAAAACAGGTTACTAACAGATAGACCTGAAAACAGGTTACTAACAGATAGACCTGAAAACAGGTTACTAACAGATAGACCTGAAAACAGGTTACTAACAGATAGACCTGAAAACAGGTTACTAACAGATAGACCTGAAAACAGGTTACTAACAGATAGACCTGAAAACAGGTTACTAACAGATAGACCTGAAAACAGGTTACTAACAGATAGACCTGAAAACAGGTTACTAACAGATAGACCTGAAAACAGGTTACTAACAGGTAGACCTGAAAACAGGTTACTAACAGGTAGACCTGAAAACAGGTTACTAACAGGTAGACCTGAGAACAGGTTACTAACAGGTAGACAGGTTTTGTACTTCCGGGTTGGAGCGAGCGGTCGCATCCGCACTTCGGTCCGCAGGTAATATAACTTTTCATTACATTTCATTACATTTCATTATAGTACAACGGTTTGATTTGTCTAATCTTAGCAATTTCTTCTTAGCTAGCTACATAGCCGTCTTTGTATCAAAGATAATTGCGTAATTATCGTATTTCGTCGTCCTAACGTAGTCTACACTGCTATCTGCCCAGCAGCTAGCCAGCTAGCAAACGTCCACCGTCTACCGAATAGCAGCACTGTAGAAACTATTACACTCAACTGAACGACTTGATTAGTGTAGTGTTAGCTAGCTACATAGTTGTCTTTGCTGTCTTCGTATCCAAGATAATTGTGTAGTTTAGAGTGTGTAGTCTTAGAGTGATTATCTTAATTTACCGAGGTTAGCTAGCCAGCTATTTGTCGTCCTCAACGTAGGAGACACTGCTAGCTAGCCAACAGCTAGCCAACGTCTACCGAATAGAACTTCCGCACTCAACAACCCGGTCGCATTCCGCTTCGCTCCACAGGTAGTATCACATTTTTCATTTCATTTCATTACATTTCATTACAGTACAACGGTTTGATTTGTTTGATCGTAGCTAGCTACATAGCTAGCTACATAGCCGTCTTTGTATCAAAGATAATTGTGTAGTCTAGAGCAATTTTCTAGGTTAGCTAGCCAGCTATTGTCGTTCTTTTAACGCAACGTAACGTAATCAACACTGCTAGCTAGCCAGCTAGCCCCCGAATAGCAGCACTGTAGAAACTATTACACTCAACGGAACGACTTGATTAGTGTAGTGTCAACAACGCAGCCACTGCCAGCTAGCCTACAAAGTCAACAACGCAGCCACTGCCAGCTAGCCTACTTCAGCAGTACTATATCATTTTAATCATTTTAGTCAATAAGATTCTTGCTACGTAAGCTTAACTTTCTGAACATTCGAGACGTGTAGTCCACTTGTCATTCCAATCTCCTTTGCATTAGCGTAGCCTCTTGTGTAGCCTGTCAACTATGTGTCTGTCTATCCCTGTTCTCTCCTCTCTGCACAGACCATACAAACGCTCCACACCGCGTGGCCACCCTAATCTGGTGGTCCCAGCGCGCACGACCCACGTGGAGTTCCAGGTCTCCGGTAGCCTCTGGAACTGCCGATCTGCGGCCAACAAGGCAGAGTTCATCTCAGCCTATGCCTCCCTCCAGTCCCTCGACTTCTTGGCACTGACGGAAACATGGATCACCACAGATAACACTGCTACTCCTACTGCTCTCTCTTCGTCCGCCCACGTGTTCCTCGCACACCCCGAGAGCTTCTGGTCAGCGGGGTGGTGGCACCGGGATCCTCATCTCTCCCAAGTGGTCATTCTCTCTTTCTCCCCTTACCCATCTGTCTATCGCCTCCTTTGAATTCCATGCTGTCACAGTTACCAGCCCTTTCAAGCTTAACATCCTTATCATTTATCGCCCTCCAGGTTCCTCGGAGAGTTCATCAATGAGCTTGATGCCTTGATAAGCTCCTTTCCTGAGGACGGCTCACCTCTCACAGTTCTGGGCGACTTTAACCTCCCCACGTCTACCTTTGACTCATTCCTCTCTGCCTCCTTCTTTCCACTCCTCTCCTCTTTTGACCTCACCCTCTCACCTTCCCCCTACTCACAAGGCAGGCAATACGCTCGACCTCATCTTTACTAGATGCTGTTCTTCCACTAACCTCATTGCAACTCCCCTCCAAGTCTCCGACCACTACCTTGTATCCTTTTCTCTCTCGCTCTCATCTAACACTTCCACACTGCCCCTACTCGGATGGTATCGCGCCGTCCCAACCTTCGCTCTCTCTCCCCCGCTACTCTCTCCTCTTCCATCCTATCATCTCTTCCTCTGCTCAAACCTTCTCCAACCTATCTCCTGATTCTGCCTCCTCAACCCTCCTCTCCTCCCTTTCTGCATCCTTTGACTCTCTATGGCCCTATCCTCCAGGCCGGCTCGGTCCTCCCCTCCCGCTCCGTGGCTCGACGACTCATTGCGAGCTCACAGAACAGGGCTCCGGGCAGCCGAGCGGAAATGGAGGAAAACTCGCCTCCCCTGCGGACCGGGCATCCTTTCACTCCCTCCTCTCTACATTTTCCTCTTCTGTCTCTGCTGCTAAAGCCACTTTCTACCACTCTAAATTCCAAGCATCTGCCTCTAACCCTACGAAGCTCTTTGCCACCTTCTCCTCCCTCCTGAATCCTCCTGCCCCCCCTCCTCCCTCTCTGCAGATGACTTCAACCATTTTGAAAAGAAGGTCGACGACATCCGATCCTCGTTTGCTAAGTCAAACGACACCGCTGGTTCTGCTCACAATGCCCTACCCTGTGCTCTGACCTCTTTCTCCCCTCTCTCTCCAGATGAAATCTCGCGTCTTGTGACGGCCGGCCGCCCAACAACCTGCCCGCTTGACCCTATCCCCTCCTCTCTTCTCCAGACCATTTCCGGAGATCTTCTCCCTTACCTCACCTCGCTCATCAACTCATCCCTGACCGCTGGCTCACGTCCCTTCCGTCTTCAAGAGAGCGAGAGTTGCACCCCTTCTGAAAAAACCTACACTCGATCCCTCCGATGTCAACAACTACAGACCAGTATCCCTTCTTTCTTTTCTCTCCAAAACTCTTGAACGTGCCGTCCTTGGCCAGCTCTCCCGCTATCTCTCTCAGAATGACCTTCTTGATCCAAACCAGTCAGGTTTCAAGACTAGTCATTCAACTGAGACTGCTCTTCTCTGTATCACGGAGGCGCTCCGCACTGCTAAAGCTAACTCTCTCTCCTCTGCTCTCATCCTTCTAGACCTATCGGCTGCCTTCGATACTGTGAACCATCAGATCCTCCTCTCCACCCTCTCCGAGTTGGGCATCTCCGGCGCGGCCCACGCTTGATTGCGTCCTACCTGACAGGTCGCTCCTACCAGGTGGCGTGGCGAGAATCTGTCTCCTCACCACACGCTCTCACCACTGGTGTCCCCCAGGGCTCTGTTCTAGGCCCTCTCCTATTCTCGCTATACACCAAGTCACTTGGCTCTGTCATAACCTCACATGGTCTCTCCTATCATTGCTATGCAGACGACACACAATTAATCTTCTCCTTTCCCCCTTCTGATGACCAGGTGGCGAATCGCATCTCTGCATGTCTGGCAGACATATCAGTGTGGATGACGGATCACCACCTCAAGCTGAACCTCGGCAAGACGGAGCTGCTCTTCTTCCCGGGGAAGGACTGCCCGTTCCATGATCTCGCCATCACGGTTGACAACTCCACTGTGTCCTCCTCCCAGAGCGCTAAGAACCTTGGCGTGATCCTGGACAACACCCTGTCGTTCTCAACTAACATCAAGGCGGTGGCCTGTTCCTGTAGGTTCATGCTCTACAACATCCGCAGAGTACGACCCTGCCTCACACAGGAAGCGGCGCAGGTCCTAATCCAGGCACTTGTCATCTCCCGTCTGGATTACTGCAACTCGCTGTTGGCTGGGCTCCCTGCCTGTGCCATTAAACCCCTACAACTCATCCAGAATGCCGCAGCCCGTCTGGTGTTCAACCTTCCCAAGTTCTCTCACGTCACCCCGCTCCTCCGCTCTCTCCACTGGCTTCCAGTTGAAGCTCGCATCCACTACAAGACCATGGTGCTTGCCTACGGAGCTGTGAGGGGAACGGCACCTCAGTACCTCCAGGCTCTGATCAGGCCCTACACCCAAACAAGGGCACTGCGTTCATCCACCTCTGGCCTGCTCGCCTCCCTACCACTGAGGAAGTACAGTTCCCGCTCAGCCCAGTCAAAACTGTTCGCTGCTCTGGCCCCCCAATGGTGGAACAAACTCCCTCACGACGCCAGGACAGAGGAGTCAATCACCACCTTCCGGAGACACCTGAAACCCCACCTCTTTAAGGAATACCTAGGATAGGATAAAGTAATCCTTCTCACCCCCCTTAAAAGATTTAGATGCACTATTGTAAAGTGGCTGTTCCACTGGATGTCATAAGGTGAATGCACCAATTTGTAAGTCGCTCTGGATAAGAGCGTCTGCTAAATGACTTAAATGTAATGTAAATGTAGACCTGAAAACAGGTAACTAACAGGTCAACTTGAAAGGAAATCTACTGGAAAGTCTTAATAAATTTCAGGAGTAAACATTTGCTGAGCAAGTCACATAATAAGTTGAATGGACTCACAGTTTGCAATAGTAGTGTTCAACATGATTTTTGAATGACTACCTCATCTCCATACCCCACGCATACAATTATCTGTAAGGTCCCTCAGTTGAGTAGTTAATTTCAAACACATTTTTAACCACAAATACCAGGGAGGTTTTCCATGTCTCTCAAGGAAGGGCACCTATTGGTAAAAAAAAGGCAGACATTGAAAATCCCTTTGAGCATGGTGAAGTTATTGATTACACTTTGAATGGTGTATCAATACACCCAGTCAATACAAATATACAGGCATCCTTCCTAACTCAGTTGCCGGAGAGGAAGGAAACGGCTTAGACATTTCACCATGAGGCCAATGGGGACTTAAAAACAGTTACAGAGTTGAATGGCTGTTGTTATGTTCTGTTAATTACTGATGTCCCCTTTAAGGATGGAGCACCCTTGGTGATGCGCAGTGTTGTTTTATGTTATTCTGGTACTAACTCGTTTGAGTAAATGTGAAGCTCCAGTTCAATTGCTTGTATTCCGAGTCTTTCTTATTACATAAATAAGTACTAAGTGTTAAGACACTACAATGGCGACGAGGATGATTACCTGCAGTGTGCATCACGAATACAGATGGAGTTCGTAGGAAGAGAGGACGATTTTGACCCTGTAGCACAACAGCTAGCAAGCAGTGAAGACGAGGGGAGAGCTGACGAGAACGAGGCGGCAGATCAAAGACCCGTGGAGCCGGAGGTAAAGAGAATGGCTAGCATCGGAAAAATAGATGTGTTTGATGACATGCAAGAAAACTGGGCAACTTACATTGAACGACTGGAACAGTACTTCATTGCAAATGACATTGCTGATAACAAAAGAGCACCTGCGTTGTTGAGTTTAATTGGCCCAAAAACATAGTTTGCTAAGAGATCTGACTGCCCCTCTGAAGCCCTCAAATAAAACATTCACAGAGATTGTGGAGATATTGCAAAATCACCTATCATCTAAACCACTCCTCATCGCGGAACGTTTTCGTTTCCACAAGAGCGATCAGAATGAGGGGGAGGGTGTTAGTACATATGTAGCAGTGTTGAAGAAACTGTCTGAACATTGCCAGTTTGGAGAGAACCTAAATGACACATCAAGGGATAGATTTGCAGGAGGAGGTCGACATCACTGTGTTGGCTGGCTGCACAGTAATAAACTGCACTGTGTTCAGGTCCTCTCAGACTCACTAGATGAAGATAAGCCTCTTTCCCACCGTCTCCACTCACATTGAAGTGCTTTTCAAATGATTTCTCCATGGTTATTGACTTGGTATATGCATAACCAATGAGTTTCATAGCAGTGTCTCCTGCTGACTGTTTGTACCATAGTATCACGTAGTAGTTAGGGATCGTATGGCTGCAGGTGAGTTGAACGTTTCCTCCAGGACCTTCTGTTAGTGCCACAGGCCTCTGATGAACCATGCTACTAAACAACTGCCCTGTGGACAGAGAGAGAGAGGAGAGAGAGGGGAGAGAAGGTGACAGAGAAAGAGAGGAGAGACAGAGAGAGGAGAGAAGGTGAGAAAGATGGAGCAAGAGAAAGGATATTTTATTCAGTTTGATGACATTCGTAGTATCGTTTTGCTTCTCATCGTAAGTGATTTAATACCTGTCACCCAGAGTGGTAGAGCTGCCAGGTGAATCAGAACTCTGAACATCATGATGAAGAAAATGATAATGATGAAGATGATGAATATGCTGAGGAAGACGATGATGATGTGATATGAGTGTCTCCTGGGTGAAGCTCTGAGGTGAAAGGAGATTGGCTGTTGTAGTAGCATGTTTCCTTCAGGGTGGTGGATAGTGACAGTGTTAGAGGGAGTGTCAGGAAGCCTGTACTGTAAAGCTTGCTCATAGGACCTCACTGTGAACATGACTGATTACATGATCATGACAATGAACCCATCAGACATTAGAAGAACTAGAGTTAGAGGTCCCTCTACAGTATGTGATGAGACCATCAGACATTAGAAGAAGTAGAGTTAGAGGTCCCCCAACAGTATGTGATGAGACCATCAGACATTAGAAGAACTAGAGTTAGAGGTCCCCTACAGTATGTGATGAGACCATCAGACATTAGAACAACTAGAGTTAGAGGTCCCCCTACAGTATGTGATGAGACCATCAGACATTAGAAGAACTAGAGTTAGAGGTCCTATACAGTATGTGATGAGACCATCAGACATTAGAACAACTAGAGTTAGAGGTCCCCCTACAGTATGTGATGAGACCATCTATTTACATGTTATATTACATCCTATTGAAATACTGGGGTTTTTGTGCAGCTGTACTTGTTGTCTGTATCACTGTGTTCACTCACAGCACAGAAGTACATTCCACTGTCTCCTGTCTCCAACTTCTTCACTGTGAAAGATCCACTCTCAGCTACAGCCTTTCTGGCTGAGAATTTGTCTTTACTGAATTCCCCTGAATAGTCAGGCTGAGAACTGGGAGTAATGAAGACTACCTGCTTCATTCCCTCTCCTGGAAGCTGTCTGTACCAGTACATCTGGAAGTAGCTAGATCCCTTAGTGTGACTGCAGTTCATCTGAGCATCACTGTCTTTCAGTTCCCAGAGTATGGTGGGTGTCTGAGTGACTTCACTCCCCTCAACAAGACCTGTAAGGACACAGTGAGAATGAAATCAATAGAGTTAGGTACAGTTAGACCTGAATACATCAAGACTCATGAACATACAGCCTTATATCAATAATATCAATAACTAGAGAAGTCCTTCATTGTAAATAAGAATTTTGTTCTTTAACTTTCCTGGTTAAATAAATTAAACATTATGAAACTGTACCTGCAGCACAGAGCAGTGAGACAGTAACAGAGAAGAGAAATGTGAACATGTTTGATCACGTTATATGTGAGAGTGCTGGAAAGAGTCTGGTATCAATGTATATAAAACAAGAGGAGTGTCACATAGATGAATAGATGACAATCAGTAGACCACGGCAGGTTCCACCATATTCAACATGTCAGTGAAGTGGGAGGGACTGATGATCTGAATACATCATGCTTATTAGTGGTTCAGACTGTAGAGACATTCACATTATTAAAGTTAGAGGTCCCCTTACAGTCCATGTTTAGACCATCAGCTCTTTACATATTATTTATATCCTATAGAGCTCGGGAGCTTGTAGTCCTAAAACATGAGTCAGCATTTTCTACCTCTGGTTTGTTGACCATTGCTATGGGAGAAATGAAGGGGGGAAATAATGGGGTTTTGGAAAACAACAGACAATTGCATGGTATGCTTTCACCATAAATTATTTTTGGAATCTGACAACGCAGTTAGATTAAAAAGAAGTTACGCTTTTAAATGATATAAGACACTTGTATGTTCATGAATGTTTAATATTAAAAATATTTACTTGAATTGCACACCCTCCAGGTGTCCAGCAAGCGGGACACCTAGCCCTAATTAACCTAGCCCTAATTAACAATCAGTGCTATGGCATACATAACCATATCATCTACATACAGAAAAATATGAAGGGATTTAATACAAAGACCAATATTATTCATATGAATAGTAAAAAGAGCTGGTCCCAATACTGAGCCCTGTGGTACACCTAATATCCTGGAAACTAGACTCAACACCATCAGAACGCACACATTGTGTCCTGTCTGTCAGATAGTTCTTAAACCATTTGCAAGACTTACTGTCCAGGCCCATTTCAGACAGTTTTTGAATGAGTAGGAAATGTTCAATGGTGTTGAATGCCTTGGAAAAGTCTAGAAATATGGCAGCACAATGAGATTTATTACCTAGGCAATTTAAAACATCATCTAAAACAAGTATAACAGCTGAAACAGCATTGCCAAATATATTAGAGAAAAGAGATAGGAATCTCATTGGTGTACAAAACACCCCACCCAGCATATTATCGACCAGTTAATAAAATGATGTCATGCTGCGTCACGCAGTTGCTAAACTAACCATCACACAATCCCTTCTCAAAGTCGGGATATGAGTCGAGAAAATGTCCTATTTTCCTCAAAAGTACGTATTGTCACGATTCCAAAGCTATACAATATTAGAGATATCCAGTCTATTATCTGTAATGTGGTACTTCTTGTTGATGAAATTCATGCTTATGTATACTCCATCATGGTAGATATCCCAGCTAGCACAGTGGATCTGGGGCGATTCCAGCCGAGAGTTAAACTTGGCCGACGTCATGTGGCCCGAGCCTGGGCCGCCTTCGGCAGTATTACTTATGGCTAGGATGCGGGGATTGAGCTCGGGACGATTCCGGTGTGAGTTATCTGGCCCAAATGTATTACTTGGTTCCTGGGCCGATTGTGGCTTCTCTCTGGCAGATGATTAAACTGGCTGCTTTATATAATTTACATTTCATTATTTATTTTTCCATATTTTCTCATTGTTTCTGTGCAGAAAAAATACAATTAACATTTAAATTAAATTCTTTAAGAGTTCTGTGTAGTATTTTAGTATTTTGATACTTTGTGCAAGACAATTGATAATCATTAAGAACTTTGTGGATGGAGCCTCCCGAGTGGTACAGCGGTCTAGGACACTGCATCGTAGTGCAAACTTCGTTGCTACAGATGCTGTGAACCATCAGATCCTCCTCTCCACCCTCTCCGAGTTGGGCATCTCCGGCGCGGCCCACGCTTGGATTGCGTCCTACCTGACAGGTCGCTCCTACCAGGTGGCGTGGCGAGAATCCGTCTCCACACCACGTGCTCTCACCACTGGTGTCCCCAGGGCTCTGTTCTAGGCCCTCTCCTATTCTCGCTATACACCAAGTCACTTGGCTCTGTCATAACCTCACATGGTCTCTCCTATCATTGCTATGCAGACGACACACAATTAATCTTCTCCTTTCCCCCTTCTGATGACCAGGTGGTGAATCGCATCTCTGCATGTCTGGCAGACATATCCGTGTGGATGACGGATCACCACCTCAAGCTGAACCTCGGCAAGACGGAGCTGCTCTTCCTCCCGGGAAGGACTGCCCGTTCCATGATCTCGCCATCACGGTTGACAACTCCATTGTGTCCTCCTCCCAGAGCGCTAAGAACCTTGGCGTGATCCTGGACAACACCCTGTCGTTCTCAACTAACATCAAGGCGGTGGCCCGTTCCTGTAGGTTCATGCTCTACAACATCCGCAGAGTACGACCCTGCCTCACACAGGAAGCGGCGCAGGTCCTAATCCAGGCACTTGTCATCTCCCGTCTGGATTACTGCAACTCGCTGTTGGCTGGGCTCCTGCCTGTGCCATTAAACCCCTACAACTCATCCAGAACGCCGCAGCCCGTCTGGTGTTCAACCTTCCCAAGTTCTCTCACGTCACCCCGCTCCTCCGCTCCCTCCACTGGCTTCCAGTTGAAGCTCGCATCCGCTACAAGACCATGGTGCTTGCCTACGGAGCTGTGAGGGGAACGGCACCTCAGTACCTCCAGGCTCTGATCAGGCCCTACACCCAAACAAGGGCACTGCGTTCATCCACCTCTGGCCTGCTCGCCTCCCTACCACTGAGGAAGTACAGTTCCCGCTCAGCCCAGTCAAAACTGTTCGCTGCTCTGGCCCCCCAATGGTGGAACAAACTCCCTCACGACGCCAGGACAGCGGAGTCAATCACCACCTTCCGGAGACACCTGAAACCCCACCTCTTTAAGGAATACCTAGGATAGGATAAAGTAATCCCTCTCACCCCCCCCTCCCCCTGAAAAGATTTAGATGCACTACTGTTCCACTGGAGGTCATAAGGTGAATGCACCAATTTGTAAGTCGCTCTGGATAAGAGCGTCTGCTAAATGACTTAAATGTAAATGTAAATGTAATGCTGGTTTGAGACCCGTGCCAGTCACGACTGGGTGACCTGTGAGGATACGCACAATTTGCCCAGCGTCGTCCTAGTTATTGGAGGGTTTGGACGGCAGGGATGTCCTTGTCCCATCGCACTACAGTGACACCTGTGGTGGGCCGGGCACATGCACGCTGAGACGGTCACCAGACACAAAATATTTCATTTTGTGGATGAGTATAATATGTATGTACAAAATAGCAATATTTAAAATGACTAAGTCGAGTAATATTGTATACATTTTTTTTATTTGTTTTGTGTCGCTTCTGGGGAGATTCTGGTAAGATGCCGGCAAAGTTGGCTGAATTCTGGTAGAAAGACGTTGGCTGTTGCACTTGGGCTGATTCCTCATTGCTAGCTGGGAAATTAGAGCAGCTTCAGTCTCTAAGTCTACCCCATCATGGAGTGTGTTCCACCTGCTGATACCACAGTATGGTGTTGTAGCTGGGGAGAGTGTGTTCCACCTGCTGATACCACAGTATGGTGTTGTAGCTGGGGAGAGTGTGTTCCTCCTGCTGATACCACAGTATGGTGTTGTAGCTGGGGAGAGTGTGTTCTACCTGCTGATACCACAGTATGGTGTTGTAGCTGGGGAGAGTGTGTTCCACCTGCTGATACCACAGTATGGTGTTGTAGCTGGGGAGAGTGTGTTCCACCTGCTGATACCACAGTATGGTGTTGTAGCTGGGGAGAGTGTGTTCCACCTGCTGATACCACAGTATGGTGTTGTAGCTGGGGAGAGTGTGTTCCACCTGCTGATATCACAGTATGGTGTTGTAGCTGGGTAGAGTGTGTTCCACCTGCTGATACCACAGTATGGTGTTGTAGCTGGGGAGAGTGTGTTCCACCTGCTGATACCACAGTATGGTGTTGTAGCTGGGGAGAGTGTGTTCTACCTGCTGATACCACAGTATGGTGATGTAGCTGGGGAGAGTGTGTTCCACGTGCTGATACCACAGTATGGTGTTGTAGCTGGGAGAGTGTGTTCTACCTGCTGATACCACAGTATGGTGTTGTAGCTGGGGAGAGTGTGTTCCACCTGCTGATACCACAGTATGGTGTTGTAGCTGGGGAGAGTGTGTTCCACCTGCTGATACCACAGTATGGTGTTGTAGCTGAGGAGAGTGTGTTCTACCTGCTGATACCACAGTATGGTGTTGTAGCTGGGGAGAGTGTGTTCCTCCTGCTGATACCACAGTATGGTGATGTAGCTGGGGAGAGTGTGTTCCACCTGCTGATACCACAGTATGGTGGTGTAGCTGGGGGAGAGTGTGTTCCACCTGCTGATACCACAGTATGGTGTTGTAGCTGGGGAGAGTGTGTTCTACCTGCTGATACCACAGTATGGTGTTGTAGCTGGGGAGAGTGTGTTCCACCTGCTGATACCACAGTATGGTGTTGTAGCTGGGGAGAGTGTGTTCTACCTGCTGATACCACAGTATGGTGATGTAGCTGGGGAGAGTGTGTTCCACCTGCTGATACCACAGTATGGTGTTGTAGCTGGGGAGAGTGTGTTCTACCTGCTGATACCACAGTATGGTGTTGTAGCTGGGGAGAGTGTGTTCCTCCTGCTGATACCACAGTATGGTGATGTAGCTGGGGAGAGTGTGTTCCACCTGCTGATACCACAGTATGGTGTTGTAGCTGGGGAGAGTGTGTTCTACCTGCTGATACCACAGTATGGTGTTGTAGCTGGGGAGAGTGTGTTCCACCTGCTGATACCACAGTATGGTGTTGTAGCTGGGGAGAGTGTGTTCCACCTGCTGATACCACAGTATGGTGTTGTAGCTGGGGAGAGTGTGTTCTACCTGCTGATACCACAGTATGGTGTTGTAGCTGGGGAGAGTGTGTTCCACCTGCTGATACCACAGTATGGTGTTGTAGCTGGGGAGAGTGTGTTCCACCTGCTGATACCACAGTATGGTGTTGTAGCTGGGAGAGTGTGTTCTACCTGCTGATACCACAGTGTGGTGTTGTAGCTGGGAGAGTGTGTTCTACCTGCTGATACCACAGTATGGTGTTGTAGCTGGGGAGAGTGTGTTCCACCTGCTGATACCACAGTATGGTGTTGTAGCTGGGGAGAGTGTGTTCCACCTGCTGATACCACAGTATGGTGTTGTAGCTGGGGAGAGTGTGTTCTACCTGCTGATACCACAGTATGGTGTTGTAGCTGGGGAGAGTGTGTTCCAACAGATACCACAGTATGGTGTTGTAGCTGGGGAGAGTGTGTTCCACCTGCTGATACCACAGTATGGTGTTGTAGCTGGGGAGAGTGTGTTCCACCTGCTGATACCACAGTATGGTGTTGTAGCTGGGGAGAGTGTGTTCCACCTGTTGATACCACAGTATGCTGTTATAGCTGGGGAGAGTGTGTTCCACCTGCTGATACCACAGTATGGTGTTGTAGCTGGGGAGAGTGTGTTCTACCTGCTGATACCACAGTATGGTGTTGTAGCTGGGGAGAGTGTGTTCTACCTGCTGATACCACAGTATGGTGTTGTAGCTGGGGAGAGTGTGTGAACAGGACAGGATAGCAGTTTCTCCAGAACTCTGAAATACTGAAGATGGAGACTGAAGAACGCTGGAACAGAGGAGTTCACCTGTTACTGAAGTGGAGAGAGAGACCTGTTTGTTATAACTACTGTCGTGGCGTTGCTATTGTTAACGTGTTAACGGTACAGGTTCCCCAAGGGGTACCCCCCCCCCACCCGCTCAACTGAAACAGTGGCGCACAGAATGCAAAAATATTCTTAGAAATATTTAACCTCCACACATTAACAAGTCCAATAGCTCAAATGAAAGATAAACACCTTGTTCATCTACCCAGCGTGTCAGATTTCTAAAATGTTTTACGGCGAAAACATGGCACATATTTATGTCAAACCACCACCAAAGACACAGACGATATGTAGCCATTTTGTCGAACAAAAGATGCAATCACAAACGCAGGATTAAAATAAAATTAATTCACTAACCTTTTGAAAATCTTCATCAGATGACAGTAATAGGACATGTTACATCATCAGATGACAGTAATAGGACATGTTACACATCATCAGATGACAGTAATAGGACTGTGTAACATCATCAGATGACAGCAATAGGACATGTTACACATCATCAGATGACAGTAATAGGACATGTTACACATCATCAGATGACAGTAATAGGACATGTTACACATCATCAGATGACAGTAATAGGACATGTTACACATCATCAGATGACAGTAATAGGACATGTTACACATCATCAGATGACAGTAATAGGACATGTTACACATCATCAGATGACAGTAATAGGACATGTTACACATCATCAGATGACAGTAATAGGACATGTTACACATCATCAGATGACAGTAATAGGACATGTTACACATCATCAGATGACAGTAATAGGACATGTTACACATCATCAGATGACAGTAATAGGACATGTTACACATCATCAGATGACAGTAATAGGACATGTTACACATCATCAGATGACAGTAATAGGACATGTTACACATCATCAGATGACAGTAATAGGACATGTTACACATCATCAGATGACAGTAATAGGACATGTTACACATCATCAGATGACAGTAATAGGACATGTTACACATCATCAGATGACAGTAATAGGACATGTTACACATCATCAGATGACAGTAATAGGACTGTGTAACATCATCAGATGACAGCAATAGGACATGTTACACATCATCAGATGACAGTAATAGGACTGTGTAACATCATCAGATGACAGTAATAGGACTGTGTAACATCATTACATTTACATTTAAGTCATTTAGCAGACGCTCTTATCCAGAGCGACTTACAAATTGGCATCATCAGATGACAGTAATAGGACTGTGTAACATACACAGTACATTTATGTTTTTTTCAATAATATGCCATTTATATCCATAAATCTCCGTTTACATTGAGGCCATGTTCAGAAAATGCTAAAAAATGTCCGGAGAAATTATAGATAGCTCCGCCAGATAACGCCTGATAACAAGCAATACTCATCATAAACTTTGACTAAATATACATGTTCTACATATAGTTAGAAAGATACACTGCTTCTTAATGCAATCGCTTTGTCACATTTCTTTTTAACGTTACAGAAATCGTTCACTATTCAATAATCTGAGACGGCGCTCAGACATAAGCAATATTTCTCCGCTATGTTGGAATCAACAGAAACACAAAATTACAACATAAATATTCCCTTACCTTTGATGGTCTTCGATCAGAATGTAGTGGAAGGAGTCATACTTACCCAATACATCGTTTTGTTTCACTTCGTGTGCCTTTATAGTAGCATATGCTATGATTTCCAGCTGAAATGCATCCAAAATTACTTCTGGTCCCAAACAGTTGCGCATCAAAACTTCAAAATTACATATTATATGTCGACTAAACTGGTCAAACTAAGTGCAGAATCAAGCTTTAGGATGTTCTAAACGTACAAAACCATTATCAAATCTATCAGACAAACATGCTTCTTCTGAGGCATTCTGGAACAAAGGAAGGTCTGCCCTAAATGCGCGCTCTAGTCTCCAGGTATTTTCTCGCGACTTCCACTCTTTCGCCTCCCAAAGGGTCAAAACTCGCGGGATTTGCACAATTACATGCTGTACTGAATGAGGACCTCTAGTGGAAGACATAGAAAGTGTCTCCAGATCCATAGCTGCTTGCGAAGGGTGGGGGCGATGACGTCAAAGTTGCCCCAAGTTTGAGGCTCCCAAAAATAGTTTGGGAGATTGCCTGCCCTGTGAGTTCTGCTATACTTACAGTCATAATTCAAACGGTTTTAGAAGCTTTAGAGTGTTTTCTATCCAATAATAATTATTATATGCATATATTAGCAATTTTGGATAGATTTGTTTTCAGTTTACTATGGGCACGCAATTCCTCCAAAGGGGGCAGTATTCTGCCTAGCCTTAACTGGTTTTAAGCAAGATGGAGATTTAAAGAGAGAGGGAGAAAGAGAGAAAAGCAACACTTGGATGCATTTGTAAACTACGCTTAGTTCTAGCCCTAACACCTTGCTCCGAACTGTCGCTCTTATGGGTAAGAAGTGTAATGCATGTATTGTATTTACATGTTGAAGGTCTCTGTTGGGTATCTCTGTTAGGTATCTCTGTTGGACTTCTTCTTCTTCTTCCTCGTGGGCCAAGTTCCGCTGAAGTGGGATAGGTTCGTCCGACTCCTTGTTCTTTCGATGGCCGCCTACTTCGTTATCGGGTGTAAGTCTCTGATTGTCCACAAGATGTCACAATGTCTTAGTTGTCTGTTTCCCTGCACTCGTTCTGTGAGAGGGGTCTTCTGAGGATGGCTAATCAGCCGTGTCGACGCTCCCAGCTTGGGTAGCCGTGGAGACAACCGATGACTTGACGAGAATAGCCGGAGGGTCCTGCTTAGATTCCCTTCCTAGATACACTACGTAGAATAGCTACTCCAACATAGTATTGATTGTTCAGAGGTTTTTTCTTCGTCTTCAACCTCGTGTTGCGTATCGGGGTCAGGACTAGTCGTAGACCTCGGCTGCAGCACGTGGTAAATTTAGCCTAGTATGTTCATTCTTATCGCACTTTGCTTTATACCCTCGTGTCAAAAGGGGCGTTTCCGTCTTTATGACACGCTCTCTGTGTTCCTGGACCGTAGCTCGTTATTAGGTATTAGAATTTACTATGATCTCGTTTAGAACCAATTTAAAAAATATCACTAAATTCATAGTTCATCGTCACAAAAGCTTTAATCTCTTTAATCTGGATATTTCTACACAATGTAAACAATGTAAAAATCACGTTTATGGAAGCTCTTCAAGTTACAATGTTTTTCGTTATAGCGTCCTCGTTTAACTGTGAATAACATCATAAAAAAAAAAATCGACATTCGTTTTCATATTCCATCTATCATTGTTACCACCATGTTGGCTGATTAAATATAATGTCCATGTATTGCATGTTACAGATCTGAGGTAGATTCAGTATAAAGCCCACACAGACATTAAAGGAAAATGGATTCGTCTGCTCCCTTATATTTACGATGGGCTTAATGAAACCATGTCTGTAGAACTGTGATCCTAAGTAAGTTGATCCTCATAGGCCAGTCATGGTATAGTCATTCATACAGGAAACATATGGAATTATAGATTATTTTAGACGGTATCTAATCTGTGTTCAAGACTGATCAAGAGATTCACGTTCAAAGGTGGAAAATATCAAACAGTGAAAGATTGTTAGTTCAACACTGAGTCCAGATGAACATTCAAAAGGACATGGATCTTCAACTCTCAGACTCCTTACTACACGCCATAGTTTACTGTGGTACTGTGTCTGGTGAGTCCACATGGATTAGTTGAGCTGTAACTCCACCTACAGGAAAGACATGATATCATACCATACTGTATCATGGTCTCCTGTATATCAGAGGGAACCTCCCCTTTCTGTTAGACCAGCTGGTGAGTGTTTTGGCATTGAATCAGAGTCAGATACAGTGTGATGTTAATACAGGTGTGATTAGTCTACAGTACACCAGGGAGGAGGTTTTTGTAGAGCAGAGAGGAGATCTGATGCACTGTGTAAACTAGCAGCACAGTAATACACAGCACTGCTATTTGGAGTTAGTTGATTGATGGTTAAGGTGCTGGTACCACCTGCATTAGCATCTCCTTCTATATCAAATCCAGCCTCAGGAAATGCAGTTTTCGCTGTCATGTATCCTAATAGCACTAACTCTCTGTAGTTGGATTGCTTGTACCAGAGGATGACATTATAGGTTGATATACTATGTGAACACTCCATCTTAGCCGACTCTCCCTGGTTCTTGTACAGGTCTGCAGGTGTTTGGTGAACCTGGTTACTGAGAGAAGAAACTGGAGAGAGAGACAGAGAGAGAGAGAGAGAAAGAGAGAGAGAGAGACAGAGAGAAAGAGAGAGAAAAAAAGAGAGAAAGAGAGAGAGAGAGAGAGAGAGAGGAAGAGAGAGAGAGAAAGAGAGAGAGAGAGAGAGAGAGAGAGAGAGAGAGAGAGGAAGAAAGAGGTAAAACAACAGATAAAGAAACATATTTACATTAAACAACAAAATAATAAAATGAGGATATTATTAGTTGATGAAATCAATGATCTGAATACCTGCAGCCCAGGCTGTGTAACCCATGGTGATGGAGATAAGAATTCTGATCATGTTGACTCACTGTTAAGGAGACAGAAAGAATGAGACAGACAAACCACTCCACATGAATTAGAGGTGGCTTCTCATCAACTCATCTCAGTGATCTTATAGAGGGATGCTGCCTCCTTATGAGAACATCTAAAACATCAGAGACCTGAGATGAACCCTGCAGGAGGAGTCTATGTGGGACAGGAAGCAGGGTTTAGTAGAGCAGAGAGGGAGATCTGATCCACTGATATCTGGAGGTAGTTGATTGATGGTTAAAGGAAATATTCACCCATTTTGAATGTTATATTATATTTTCTCTGAGTGAGGTCCTATCGATGCCATGGGTCATTTCATGTCTTAATGTGTGTCTGAGTTGTTGGCAGTCAAGCAGGCAGACATTGGTCTGGTATGACGTAGTACTGTGATAAAGTGATAAAGAGTGGCCCACCTCCCGGCCCGCTCAGTGATCACTTGGCTACACAGCTGATGCCTTCCGGACTCTTCCCCAACACTGCATGAACTACACTAGTCCACCGGATCCTTGCAGTAAGCTCTGGACCTTTGCATCGGATCATCGCTGCTAGCTAGCTGCTACCGAGAGGCAATAGTGGCTAACGCCCCTGTCCTGAAGCTAGCACCAGTTAGCTGTGAGCCAGGCGCATCTCACAGCTAGCAAACTAAATTACTACAACCACAATACTTCTTTCGCCAACTGGCCTGGACCCTTTGCCGACACGAAGCCCCTCCGTTCCACCACAACTGGTCTGCTGACGTAACTCCATCCGCTGTGCCCCCAACCGGCCTTTGCCAGACGTCGGAGCAGGTGCTTCTACTAGCCCCGGCCTGCTAACTTTAAACGCTGTGTCTCCAGCTTGCTAGGTAGTAGACGTGGGAGCAGGCGCTTCTACTAGCCCCAGTCTGCTAACTTTAAACGCTGTGTCCCCAGCTTGCTAGGTAGTAGACGTCGGAGCAGGCGCTTCTACTAGCCCCAGTCTGCTAACTTTAAACGCTGTGTCTCCAGCTTGCTAGGTAGTAGACGTCGGAGCAGGCGCTTCTAGTAGCCCCAGCCTGCTAACTTTAAACGCTGTGTCTCCAGCTTGCTAGGTAGTAACAACAACCCAGCGGCTTCCCTGTTCCATCTATTGCTGTTCACTGGACCCTATGATCACCTGGCTACATAGCTGATGCCTGCTGGACTGTCCATTAATAACAGTACTCCATTTTGTTTATTTGTTGTTTATCTGTCGGCCCCAGCATCCAGCTCAGGCCCTGTGTGTAGATAACTGACCCTCTCTGCTCTTTCATCTCCATTTTACCTGTTGTTGTTGTCTTAGCTGATTAGCTGCTGTTGTCTTACCCGTTGTTGTCTTAGCTAGCTCTCCCAATCAACACCTGTGATTGCTTTATGCCTCCCATTATGTCTCTCTCAAATGTCAATATGCCTTGAATATTGTGCTTTAGGATAGTTATCATTGTTTTAGATTAGTCCCACTCAGCATGCCTCTGATACCTCCTTTGTCCCACCTCCCAGCCATTCTCAGGTCTCCACCACTCAGCCATCCTCAGGTCTCTACCACTCAGCCATCCTCAGGTCTCTACCACTCAGCCATCCTCAGGTCTCTACCACTCAGACATCCTCAGGTCTCTACCACTCAGACATCCTCAGGTCTCTACCACTCAGACATTCTCAGGTCTCTACCACTCAGACATCCTAAGGTCTCTACCACTCAGACATCCTCAGGTCTCTACCACTCAGACGTCCTCAGGTCTCTACCACTCAGCCGTCCTCAGAGGCCGTCTCTGGAGGCTCCGGACTGGAGGGCGTCGCTGGAGGATCCGGACTGGAGGACGTCGCTGGGGGCTCCGGACTGGAGACCGACGCTGGGGGCTCCGGACTGGAGTCCGTCGCTGGAGGCTCCGGACATGAGGCCCTTGTTGGAGGCTTCGTGCCATGACTCCTCCCTGGAGGCTTAGTGCCATGTCTCCTCCCTGGAGGCTTAGTGCCATGTCTCCTCCCTGGAGGATTAGTGCCATGTCTCCTCACTGTAGGCTTCGTGCCATGGATCACCACAGGAGGCTTCTTGCCATGGATCATCACTGGAGGCTTTGTGCTATGGATCATCACTGGAGGCCGTGGCATGGATCATCACTGGAGACTTCTTGCCATGGATCATCACTGGAGGCTTTGTGCCATGGATAATCACTGGAGGCTACCGTGCCATGGATCATCACTGGAGGCTTCTTTCCATGGATCATCACTGGAGGCTTCTTGCCACGGGGTGTTGGCTCAGGTCTCCAACCTGACTCAGACACACTCCCAGTGTGCCTCATCCCCCCAAAAATGCTTGGGGCTGCCTCTCGGGCTTCCTTGCTAGCCGTGTTCCCTCATAACGCTGCCACTCTGCTTTAGCTGCTGCCTTAGCCTTCCTCTCTGCTTCTACATGCTCCCAGGGCAGGCGTTCCTCCCACGTCCAGGATCCCTTGGACATTCAAAATGTCCTCCCACGTCCATTCCTCCTTACCACGCTGCTTGGTCCGTTTGTGGTGGGAAGTTCTGTCACTGCCGTTGAATGAAGAGGACCAAAGTGCAGCGTGGTGTGCGTACATTTTCCTTTTATTAAAAATGTCGCCAACAAAATAACAAACGAAGAAACAATCGTGAAGCTTACAGGGCTAAAGTGCCACTAACAAAAGTCAACTTCCCACAAAGAAAGGAGGGAAAAAGGGCTACCTAAGGGCTACCTAAGTATGGTTCCGAATCAGAGAGAACGGCTGTCCCTGATTGAGAACCATACCCGGCCAAAACATAGAATATCCACCCCAAATGACACCCTGACCAAACCAAATAGAGACATTAAAAGGCTCTCTAAGGTCAGGGTGTGACATAACAGGGATGAATGAACCAAGATGTTTATTGTAACACAGGGAGATATGGAGTGCAGATCTGGGGAAGCTCGGATGAGTTGTAGTAAACCAGATGTGGAGACTGAGGTTGGAGTGAGCAGGCACAGCAGAGTAACAGGATCTTGAGTAATTATAAACATTTCGACGCATGAACTGACTGAGCAGAGACTACAATCTGGCAGAGTGAACGTGGCAGGACTGAGTATTTGTAGGTCTTGATTATGGAACAAGTTGCAGCTGGTAGGGATCTGCTCTGTCTCCAGCACACCTGTCTCTAACCACACAATCACACAGAGGGGGAGAGGGAGAGAGAGAGAGAGAGAGACCTGGGGGAGTAACTGCAGGTCAAGAAGACACCGGATGAACACAAGAGGGAGTAGCAGGAGCAGATGTGACACTAATACTGACACTCTTCACATACACAGATATACATATACACACACTCATTCACCCACGCTCAGTCACTCAATAGAGTATGAAGCCTTGTATCTGATTATTTCTGTACAGAAAAAGGGTGACACGCCATACTCTTTTTGTCCAGACAGGCCCAGGCCCCCTAGGGCCCTCCCATACCACCGGCCCTGTCTTAGACCCCCTTAGGGCCCTCACATACCACCGTCCCAAGACAGGCACGCCTAGGGCCCTCTTATACTCAACGGCCGTGGCCCCTAGGGCCCTCCCATACCGCCGGCCCCGGTCCATGCTCCCGAGGTCCTCCTATAGCGCCGGCTCTGGTCCAGGACCACACACATTTAGAAAGCGTCTCAATCCCAAATGACACCCTATTCCCTATATAGTGCACTAACTTTGACCGGGGCCCATAAAGTGCCACGCCACAGCATCTTCTAAATGTGTGTTGAGAAACACTCCTCCTGGTGGAGAACTGAGGAAGTGCACCTAAACCATCTAAACTAGCCACTTATAACAGTATCATTACCATCGGTTTGATATCAAATGAATCATAAAAAGTGGTTGAAGTGGTTGAAGACAGGTGCAGGTGTATAGAGCTGTAGTCAGTATTATATGAGAGGATCAGAGAGGGTTTTTGTAGAGGAGAGAGGGTATAGTGAAACACTGTGCTTCACCAGCAGCACAGAAATACACTGCACTGTCTTCAGCTTCTGTCACTTTGGGAAAATGTAGATACGCCATTTATTAGCTGCAGCATCTCCACTGACATCAAAACGCCCTTTAAAGGAATCTTCCACCGTTGGACTGGTGTATCTCACATATCCAATGAGTTTCAGACCAGTGTTTTGGGCTGACTGTTGGTACCACAGTATCATGTAGTAATTTGAATCAGTGTGGCTGCAGGTGAGATTAACTTTGTCTTCAGGTCCTTTTAGTATTGCAGAAGGAGTCTGGTGAACTGTGTCTGTTTGTGACAGCCCTGTGGATGAAAACAGACCATCTGAAATATACAGTATTACTCAGCATATTGACAGCAATATATTTCAGTAGTAAATCTATCTTTCAGGAGGGATTTAGTACCTGTCACCCATAGTGGTAGAGTTGCTACATGTATGAGAAGCTTGATCATGTTGATGGTTCTGGAGAGAAGAGTCACATGGACAAGGAGAAAGGGTTTTCAGATAGTCAGAGATGTCATGTCATCTAGTGGGAGTGTCAAACGTATGTCAGCATCCCAAATGGCACCCTATTCCCTTTCTAGTGCACTACTTTAGACCAGAGCCCTATGGCACCCTATTCCCTATATAGTGCACTACTTTAGACCAGAGCCCTATGGCACCCTATCACTTATATATGGCCCTACTTTTGACCACAGCCAATAGGGGTGAAAAGAGAAAAACGCAATAGAGTTGAGTAGAACTGAGCTGCCCGGAGGGGAAGGAAATGACATCATGATGTGCATTGATATTCAAAACAGATGCATAGTTCCCCGAAAGGTCTCCTGTTTGACAAAAATGTGCATTGTAGAATGAACCGGAACATAGTGGTTTATAACAGGTGTGCTTGGTGTTGATGTACCCAGGACATCTATAGTGGTTTATAACAGGTGTGCTGGATGTTGATGTACCCAGGACATCTATAGTGGTTTATAACAGGTGTACTAGGTGTTGATGTACACTACAGTTAAGGAGTAAAGGATCAGAGGGTTTTTGTAGGGAAGAGGAGGTTCTCTACATCACTGTGTTGGCTGGCTGCACAGTAATACACTGCACTGTTTTCAGGGTCTGACAGAAGCTGAAGTGATGCTTCTATCTCTCCATCTCCACGGATTTCAAAGTGCTCTTTGAATTGATCTTCAATTGTTGGATTCTTATAAAACACAAATCCAATCAGTTTCAGACTAGTATCAGCTATTGACTGCTGGTACCACAATATAGTATTGTATGAACTGATAGCATGGCTGCATTTGATTATCACTGTAACATTGGGACTTTCCAATAGTGCTGAGGGAACCTGGAGGACTTTACTGCCCAGAGAACTTCCTGTGAAGAAAACAAGAGATTCATATTTAAACAGACTGATTCATCAGACACAAGACTATTAGCAGGGAGTGTTTTCAGGATGAACAGACATTCTACAGACATATCGTTATTACCTGTGATCCAGAACCATGAGAGGGTGAACGTGATGAAACCTCTGATCATGATGACTGACTCAAATTGATGAAAAACTGACGATGATGATGATGATGACGATGTTGATGTTTCCTCAGTGGAGGAGAGATATGAGTGTCTCCTGGATGAAGCTCTGAGGTGAAAGGAGAGGGGCTGATGTAGTAGCATATTTTATTTAGGGTGGTGGTTAGTTGGAGTGTCAGAAAGTCTGTACCATAATGTTTGTTCATAGGACCTCACAGTGAACCTTTCTGATCATGACAATGAAATGAGACAGACATTATTAGAAGTAGAGTTAGAGGTCCCCCTACAGTACAAGATGAGACCATCACCTCTTCAGATATTATATGCTGTCCTATATCACCACTGGGGGTTTAGTACAGCTGTACTTGTTATATTATATCAACACTGGGGGTTTAGTACAGCTGTACTTGTTATATTATATCAACACTGGGGGTTTAGTGTAGCTGTACTTGTTATATTATATCAACACTGGGGGTTTAGTACAGCTGTACTTGTTATATTATATCAACACTGGGGGTTTAGTACAGCTGTACTTGTTATATTATATCAACACTGGGGGTTTAGTACAGCTGTACTTGTTATATTATATCAACACTGGGGGTTTAGTGTAGCTGTACTTGTTATATTATATCAACACTGGGGGTTTAGTACAGCTGTACTTGTCGTCAGTATCACTCTGTTGACTCACAGAACAGAAGTACCTGCCACTGCCTCCTGCCTCCAACTTCTTCACTATGAAATATCCACTTTTTAAATACAGTCTTGGTCGCTATGAATTTGGAGAACAGGTCGTCTGCTTACCACCAGACACTGGGAGATTAATTCACCTTTTAGCAGGACAATAACCTAAAACACAAGGCCACACATACACTGGAGTTGCTTACCAATAAGGCCGTTCCAGAGTGGCTGTGTTACAGTGTTAAATTAAATCGATTTGAAAATCTATTGCAGAATTATGGGCCTGAAAAGTTAAGCTCATAAAACCGCATAATAAGTTATATAATTATACCTTTACACCAAAGTAGTGTGACAGAGAATATGAGGAGGAGTGTGATCATCATGTCAGATCACAGCGCCAGAAACAGATCAGAGAGAGAGACAGTAGACAGGTGAACCCACATCCATCATGGCCAAATACCACCAGGGTAGGCAGGTCACATGCCCAGGGGCCCTGATCTCCACAGGGCCACATTGATTTTGTTAGTCATTCTCACTCAGATATCATATTAGCATGGCATAAGTCATTACAAAATGTGTAGAATTGCAGGAAATGATCTGTAAATGAAAAAAACATTATCTCTGCCCCATGGCAAAATGAGTAGAATTGCAGGAAACTTGTTTTAATAGTCCTATGCAGACGTAATTATCTCAATATCAAATCCTTTCGGGATAACAATAAGAACATTACCGTGATTGTTTTCAACTAAAATGTTCAAAAATAAGACAAAAATAGCTTCTTAGCAAAGAGCAATTTGTCAAGAAGGAATTTTGCTATGACAGTCTGGAAGTGGTCTGAGTAGAGAGGGGGGACACTGAACATGTGCTGTTATTGGCAGAGAGGTTTAGAACTCTCTTTCTGATTGGTCTTTTAACTAATTTACTGCAAGGTGATGTCACAGTGGAATACCAAAACTCCATCTCACCAAAACACGCTGGCATTTCAGGCGTTCTTTTTCAAACAGCTCTTTCACTAAATGGGCATTATCATAATGTTCATGATTTCACAGTATTACTTCAACCTCATAGTGTGGAAATATATATCAAACACAACAACATTTTGTTTTTGAATGCACTGGCCCTTTAAAACAGCAAAATGTTCTGTACTGACATGGCAAAATGTGTAGAATCGACAGAAATTTACTTTAAAACCAAAAAATGTCTCACCAGTCACTAAAATGTTTTGTCGCTAGGATGGGGTCCCCAGCCAAATCTCGCTTAGGTCCCCAAAAAGCTAGAGAAACAGGATATGACATTGTAACCACATATTTTATGTGAATTTGTAAGGACACTAAACTGTAAATACTGTACCAAGCCAGATACGATCAACTTGCTTTTGCCGTAATCTATCTGTTTATTCATTGGCTCTGAGCCAAACTCCAACCTCAGATACAGGTGTTGTGATCACTGCTCATAGTTTTCTATCAGACAGGGTTAAAACAGGTAGACCTGAAAACAGGTTACTAACAGATAGACCTGAAAACAGGTTACTAACAGGTAGACCTGAAAACAGGTTATTAACAGGTAGACCTGAAAACAGGTTACTAACAGATAGACCTGAAAACAGGTTACTAACAGATAGACCTGAAAACAGGTTACTAACAGGTAGACCTGAAAACAGGTTACTAACAGGTAGACCTGAAAACAGGTTACTAACAGATAGACCTGAAAACAGGTTACTAACAGATAGACCTGAAAACAGGTTACTAACAGATAGACCTGAAAACAGGTTACTAACAGGTAGACCTGAAAACAGGTTACTAACAGGTAGACCTGAAAACAGGTTACTAACAGGTAGACCTGAGAACAGGTTACTAACAGGTAGACAGGTTTTGTACTTCCGGGTTGGAGCGAGCGGTCGCATCCGCACTTCGGTCCGCAGGTAATATAACTTTTCATTACATTTCATTACATTTCATTATAGTACAACGGTTTGATTTGTCTAATCTTAGCAATTTCTTCTTAGCTAGCTACATAGCCGTCTTTGTATCAAAGATAATTGCGTACTTATCGTATTTCGTCGTCCTAACGTAGTCTACACTGCTATCTGCCCAGCAGCTAGCCAGCTAGCAAACGTCCACCGTCTACCGAATAGCAGCACTGTAGAAACTATTACACTCAACTGAACGACTTGATTAGTGTAGTGTTAGCTAGCTACATAGTTGTCTTTGCTGTCTTCGTATCCAAGATAATTGTGTAGTTTAGAGTGTGTAGTCTTAGAGTGATTATCTTAATTTACCGAGGTTAGCTAGCCAGCTATTTGTCGTCCTCAACGTAGGAGACACTGCTAGCTAGCCAACAGCTAGCCAACGTCTACCAATAGAACTTCCGCACTCAACAACCCGGTCGCATTCCGCTTCGCTCCACAGGTAGTATCACATTTTCATTTCATTTCATTACATTTCATTACAGTACAACGGTTTGATTTGTTTGATCGTAGCTAGCTACATAGCTAGCTACATAGCCGTCTTTGTATCAAAGATAATTGTGTAGTCTAGAGCAATTTTCTAGGTTAGCTAGCCAGCTATTGTCGTTCTTTTAACGCAACGTAACGTAATCAACACTGCTAGCTAGCCAGCTAGCCCCCGAATAGCAGCACTGTAGAAACTATTACACTCAACGGAACGACTTGATTAGTGTAGTGTCAACAACGCAGCCACTGCCAGCTAGCCTACAAAGTCAACAACGCAGCCACTGCCAGCTAGCCTACTTCAGCAGTACTATATCATTTTAATCATTTTAGTCAATAAGATTCTTGCTACGTAAGCTTAACTTTCTGAACATTCGAGACGTGTAGTCCACTTGTCATTCCAATCTCCTTTGCATTAGCGTAGCCTCTTGTGTAGCCTGTCAACTATGTGTCTGTCTATCCCTGTTCTCTCCTCTCTGCACAGACCATACAAACGCTCCACACCGTGGCCACCCCTAATCTGGTGGTCCCAGCGCGCACGACCCACGTGGAGTTCCAGGTCTCCGGTAGCCTCTGGAACTGCCGATCTGCGGCCAACAAGGCAGAGTTCATCTCAGCCTATGCCTCCCTCCAGTCCTCGACTTCTTGGCACTGACGGAAACATGGATCACCACAGATAACACTGCTACTCCTACTGCTCTCTCTTCGTCCGCCCACGTGTTCTCGCACACCCCGAGAGCTTCTGGTCAGCGGGGTGGTGGCACCGGGATCCTCATCTCTCCCAAGTGGTCATTCTCTCTTTCTCCCCTTACCCATCTGTCTATCGCTCCTTTGAATTCCATGCTGTCACAGTTACCAGCCCTTTCAAGCTTAACATCCTTATCATTTATCGCCCTCCAGGTTCCTCGGAGAGTTCATCAATGAGCTTGATGCCTTGATAAGCTCCTTTCCTGAGGACGGCTCACCTCTCACAGTTCTGGGCGACTTTAACCTCCCCACGTCTACCTTTGACTCATTCCTCTCTGCCTCCTTCTTTCCACTCCTCTCCTCTTTTGACCTCACCCTCTCACCTTCCCCCCTACTCACAAGGCAGGCAATACGCTCGACCTCATCTTTACTAGATGCTGTTCTTCCACTAACCTCATTGCAACTCCCCTCCAAGTCTCCGACCACTACCTTGTATCCTTTTCTCTCTCGCTCTCATCTAACACTTCCACACTGCCCCTACTCGGATGGTATCGCGTCCCAACCTTCGCTCTCTCTCCCCGCTACTCTCTCCTCTTCCATCCTATCATCTCTTCCCTCTGCTCAAACCTTCTCCAACCTATCTCCTGATTCTGCCTCCTCAACCCTCCTCTCCTCCCTTTCTGCATCCTTTGACTCTCTATGGCCCTATCCTCCAGGCCGGCTCGGTCCTCCCCTCCCGCTCCGTGGCTCGACGACTCATTGCGAGCTCACAGAACAGGGCTCCGGGCAGCCGAGCGGAAATGGAGGAAAACTCGCCTCCCTGCGGACCGGGCATCCTTTCACTCCCTCCTCTCTACATTTTCCTCTTCTGTCTCTGCTGCTAAAGCCACTTTCTACCACTCTAAATTCCAAGCATCTGCCTCTAACCCTAGGAAGCTCTTTGCCACCTTCTCCTCCCTCCTGAATCCTCCTGCCCCCCCCCCTCCTCCCTCTCTGCAGATGACTTCGTCAACCATTTTGAAAAGAAGGTCGACGACATCCGATCCTCGTTTGCTAAGTCAAACGACACCGCTGGTTCTGCTCACAATGCCCTACCCTGTGCTCTGACCTCTTTCTCCCTCTCTCTCCAGATGAAATCTCGAAGTCTTGTGACGGCCGGCCGCCCAACAACCTGCCCGCTTGACCCTATCCCCTCCTCTCTTCTCCAGACCATTTCCGGAGATCTTCTCCCTTACCTCACCTCGCTCATCAACTCATCCCTGACCGCTGGCTACGTCCCTTCCGTCTTCAAGAGCGAGAGTTGCACCCCTTCTGAAAAACCTACACTCGATCCCTCCGATGTCAACAACTACAGACCAGTATCCCTTCTTTCTTTTCTCTCCAAAACTCTTGAACGTGCCGTCCTTGGCCAGCTCTCCCGCTATCTCTCTCAGAATGACCTTCTTGATCCAAACCAGTCAGGTTTCAAGACTAGTCATTCAACTGAGACTGCTCTTCTCTGTATCACGGAGGCGCTCCGCACTGCTAAAGCTAACTCTCTCTCCTCTGCTCTCATCCTTCTAGACCTATCGGCTGCCTTCGATACTGTGAACCATCAGATCCTCCTCTCCACCCTCTCCGAGTTGGGCATCTCCGGCGCGGCCCACGCTTGGATTGCGTCCTACCTGACAGGTCGCTCCTACCAGGTGGCGTGGCGAGAATCTGTCTCTCACCACGCGCTCTCACCACTGGTGTCCCCAGGGCTCTGTTCTAGGCCCTCTCCTATTCTCGCTATACACCAAGTCACTTGGCTCTGTCATAACCTCACATGGTCTCTCCTATCATTGCTATGCAGACGACACACAATTAATCTTCTCCTTTCCCCCTTCTGATGACCAGGTGGCGAATCGCATCTCTGCATGTCTGGCAGACATATCAGTGTGGATGACGGATCACCACCTCAAGCTGAACCTCGGCAAGACGGAGCTGCTCTTCCTCCCGGGAAGGACTGCCCGTTCCATGATCTCGCCATCACGGTTGACAACTCCACTGTGTCCTCCTCCCAGAGCGCTAAGAACCTTGGCGTGATCCTGGACAACACCCTGTCGTTCTCAACTAACATCAAGGCGGTGGCCCGTTCCTGTAGGTTCATGCTCTACAACATCCCAGAGTACGACCCTGCCTCACACAGGAAGCGGCGCAGGTCCTAATCCAGGCACTTGTCATCTCCCGTCTGGATTACTGCAACTCGCTGTTGGCTGGGCTCCCTGCCTGTGCCATTAAACCCCTACAACTCATCCAGAACGCCGCAGCCCGTCTGGTGTTCAACCTTCCCAAGTTCTCTCACGTCACCCCGCTCCTCCGCTCTCTCCACTGGCTTCCAGTTGAAGCTCGCATCCACTACAAGACCATGGTGCTTGCCTACGGAGCTGTGAGGGAACGGCACCTCAGTACCTCCAGGCTCTGATCAGGCCCTACACCCAAACAAGGGCACTGCGTTCATCCACCTCTGGCCTGCTCGCCTCCCTACCACTGAGGAAGTACAGTTCCCGCTCAGCCCAGTCAAAACTGTTCGCTGCTCTGGCCCCCCAATGGTGGAACAAACTCCCTCACGACGGCAGGACAGCGGAGTCAATCACCACCTTCCGGAGACACCTGAAACCCCACCTCTTTAAGGAATACCTAGGATAGGATAAAGTAATCCTTCTCACCCCCCCTTAAAAGATTTAGATGCACTATTGTAAAGTGGCTGTTCCACTGGATGTCATAAGGTGAATGCACCAATTTGTAAGTCGCTCTGGATAAGAGCGTCTGCTAAATGACTTAAATGTAATGTAAATGTAGACCTGAAAACAGGTAACTAACAGGTCAACTTGAAAGGAAATCTACTGGAAAGTCTTAATAAATTTCAGGAGTAAACATTTGCTGAGCAAGTCACATAATAAGTTGAATGGACTCACAGTTTGCAATAGTAGTGTTCAACATGATTTTTGAATGACTACCTCATCTCCATACCCCACGCATACAATTATCTGTAAGGTCCCTCAGTTGAGTAGTTAATTTCAAACACATTTTTAACCACAAATACCAGGGAGGTTTTCCATGTCTCTCAAGGAAGGGCACCTATTGGTAAAAAAAAGGCAGACATTGAAAATCCCTTTGAGCATGGTGAAGTTATTGATTACACTTTGAATGGTGTATCAATACACCCAGTCAATACAAATATACAGGCATCCTTCCTAACTCAGTTGCCGGAGAGGAAGGAAACGGCTTAGACATTTCACCATGAGGCCAATGGGGACTTAAAAACAGTTACAGAGTTGAATGGCTGTTGTTATGTTCTGTTAATTACTGATGTCCCCTTTAAGGATGGAGCACCCTTGGTCATGCGCAGTGTTGTTCTATGTTATTCTGGTACTAACTCGTTTGAGTAAATGTGAAGCTCCAGTTCAATTGCTTGTATTCCGAGTCTTTCTTATTACATAAATAAGTACTAAGTGTTAAGACACTACAATGGCGACGAGGATGATTACCTGCAGTGTGCATCACGAATACAGATGGAGTTCGTAGGAAGAGAGGACGATTTTGACCCTGTAGCACAACAGCTAGCAAGCAGTGAAGACGAGGGGAGAGCTGACGAGAACGAGGCGGCAGATCAAAGACCCGTGGAGCCGGAGGTAAAGAGAATGGCTAGCATCGGGAAAATAGATGTGTTTGATGACACGCAAGAAAACTGGGCAACTTACATTGAACGACTGGAACAGTACTTCATTGCAAATGACATTGCTGATAACAAAAGAGCACCTGTGTTGTTGAGTTTAATTGGCCCAAAAACATACAGTTTGCTAAGAGATCTGACTGCCCCTCTGAAGCCCTCAAATAAAACATTCACAGAGATTGTGGAGATATTGCAAAATCACCTATCATCTAAACCACTCCTCATCGCGGAACGTTTTCGTTTCCACAAGAGAGATCAGAATGAGGGGGAGGGTGTTAGTACATATGTAGCAGTGTTGAAGAAACTGTCTGAACATTGCCAGTTTGGAGAGAACCTAAATGACACATCAAGGGATAGATTTGCAGGAGGAGGTCGACATCACTGTGTTGGCTGGCTGCACAGTAATAAACTGCACTGTGTTCAGGTCCTCTCAGACTCACTAGATGAAGATAAGCCTCTTTCCCACCGTCTCCACTCACATTGAAGTGCTTTTCAAATGATTTCTCCATGGTTATTGACTTGGTATATGCATAACCAATGAGTTTCATAGCAGTGTCTCCTGCTGACTGTTTGTACCATAGTATCACGTAGTAGTTAGGGATCGTATGGCTGCAGGTGAGTTGAACGTTTCCTCCAGGACCTTCTGTTAGTGCCACAGGCCTCTGATGAACCATGCTACTAAACAACTGCCCTGTGGACAGAGAGAGAGGAGAGAGAGGGGAGAGAAGGTGACAGAGAAAGAGAGGAGAGACAGAGAGAGGAGAGAAGGTGAGAAAGATGGAGCAAGAGAAAGGATATTTTATTCAGTTTGATGACATTCGTAGTATCGTTTTGCTTCTCATCGTAAGTGATTTAATACCTGTCACCCAGAGTGGTAGAGCTGCCAGGTGAATCAGAACTCTCAACATCATGATGAAGAAAATGATAATGATGAAGATGATGAATATGCTGAGGAAGACGATGATGATGTGATATGAGTGTCTCCTGGGTGAAGCTCTGAGGTGAAAGGAGATTGGCTGTTGTAGTAGCATGTTTCCTTCAGGGTGGTGGATAGTGACAGTGTTAGAGGGGAGTGTCAGGAAGCCTGTACTGTAAAGCTTGCTCATAGGACCTCACTGTGAACATGACTGATTACATGATCATGACAATGAACCCATCAGACATTAGAAGAACTAGAGTTAGAGGTCCCTCTACAGTATGTGATGAGACCATCAGACATTAGAAGAAGTAGAGTTAGAGGTCCCCCAACAGTATGTGATGAGACCATCAGACATTAGAAGAACTAGAGTTAGAGGTCCCCTACAGTATGTGATGAGACCATCAGACATTAGAACAACTAGAGTTAGAGGTCCCCTACAGTATGTGATGAGACCATCAGACATTAGAAGAACTAGAGTTAGAGGTTAGTATGTGATGAGACCATCAGACATTAGAACAACTAGAGTTAGAGGTCCCCTACAGTATGTGATGAAACCATCAGACATTAGAACAACTAGAGTTAGAGGTCCCCTACAGTATGTGATGAGACCATCAGACATTAGAACAACTAGAGTTAGAGGTCCCCCTACAGTATGTGATGAGACCATCTCTTTACATGTTATATTACATCCTATTGAAATACTGGGGTTTTTGTGCAGCTGTACTTGTTGTCTGTATCACTGTGTTCACTCACAGCACAGAAGTACATTCCACTGTCTCCTGTCTCCAACTTCTTCACTGTGAAAGATCCACTCTCAGCTACAGCCTTTCTGGCTGAGAATTTGTCTTTACTGAATTCCCCTGAATAGTCAGGTTGAGAACTGGGAGTAATGAAGAGTACCTGCTTCATTCCCTCTCCTGGAAGCTGTCTGTACCAGTACATCTGGAAGTAGCTAGATCCCTTAGTGTGACTGCAGTTCATCTGAGCATCACTGTCTTTCAGTTCCCAGAGTATGGTGGGTGTCTGAGTGACTTCACTCCCCTCAACAAGACCTGTAAGGACACAGTGAGAATGAAATCAATAGAGTTAGGTACAGTTAGACCTGAATACATCAAGACTCATGAACATACAGCCTTATATCAATAATATCAATAACTAGAGAAGTCCTTCATTGTAAATAAGAATTTTGTTCTTTAACTTTCCTGGTTAAATAAATGAAACATTATGAAACTGTACCTGCAGAACAGAGCAGTGAGACAGTAACAGAGAAGAGAAATGTGAACATGTTTGATCACGTTATATGTGAGTGCTGGAAAGAGTCTGGTATCAATGTATATAAAACAAGAGGAGTGTCACATAGATGAATAGATGACAATCAGTAGACCAGGTTCCACCATATTCAACATGTCAGTGAAGTGGGAGGGACTGATGATCTGAATACATCATGCTTATTAGTGGTTCAGACTGTAGAGACATTCACATTATTAAAGTTAGAGGTCCCCTACAGTCCATGATGAGACCATCAGCTCTTTACATATTATCTTATATCCTATAGAGCTCGGGAGCTTGTAGTCCTAAAACACTGCAATGAGTCAGCATTTTCTACCTCTGGTTTGTTGACCATTGCTATGGGAGAAATGAAGGGGGAAATAATGGGGTTTTGAAAACAACAGACAATTTGCATGGTATGCTTTCGCCATAAATTATTTTTGGAATCTGACAACGCAGTTAGATTAAAAGAAGTTAAGCTTTTTAAATGATATAAGACACTTGTATGTTCATGAATGTTTAATATTAAACATATTTACTTGCGCACCCTCCAGGTGTCCAGCTAGCGGGACACCTTGCCCTAATTAACCTAGCCTAAATAACAATCAGTGCTATGGCATACATAACCATATCATCTACATACAGAAACATATGAAGGGATTTAATACAAAGACCAATATTATTCATATGAATAGTAAAAGAGCTGGTCCCAATGCTGACCCCTGTGGTACACCTAATATCCTGAACTACACTCAACACCATCAGAACGCACACATTGTGTCCTGTCTGTCAGATAGTTCTTAAACCATTTGCAAGACTTATTGTCCAGGCCCATTTCAGACAGTTTTGAATGAGTAGGAAATGTTAAATGGTGTTGAATGCCTTGGAAAAAGTCTAGAAATATGGCAGCACAATGACATTTATGACCTAGGCAATTTAAAACATAATCTAAAACAAGTATAACAGCTGAAACAGCATTGCCAAATATATTAGCTTAAAATGAGATAGGAATCTCATTGGTGTACAAAACACCCCACCCAACATATTATCGACCAATTAATAAAATGTTGTCATGCTGCGTCACGCAGTTGCTAAACTAACCATCACACAATCCTTCTCAAAGTCGGGATATGAGTCGAGAAAATGTCCTATTTTCCTCAAAAGTACGTATTGTCACGATCCCAAAGCTATACAATATTAGAGATATCCAGTCTATTATCTGTAATGTGGTACTTCTTGTTGATGAAATTCATTCTTATGTATACTCCATCATGGTAGATATCCCAGCCAGCACAGTGTGGATCTGGGCCGATTCTGCCTGAGTTAAACTCGAAGCGGCGTCATGTGGCCCGAGTCTGGGCCGCCTTGGCAGTATTACTTATGGCTAGGATGGGGATTGAGCTGGGGACGATACCGGTGTGAGTTATCTGGCCCAAATGTATTACTTGGTTCTTGGCCGATTGTAGCTTCACTCTGACAGATGATTAAACGGGCTGCTTTATATAATTAACATTTCATTATTTATTTTTCCATATTTCTCATTGTTTCTGTGCAGAAAAAATACAATTAACATTTAAATTAAATTCTTTAAGAGGCCTGTAGTATTTTGATACTTTGTGCAAGACAATTGATAAGCATTAAGAACTTTGTGGATGGCCTCCCAGTGGTGCAGCGGTCTAGGACACTGCATCGTACTGCAAACTTCGTTGCTACA
>NW_027039071.1:0-7313 GCF_034236695.1 Oncorhynchus nerka
GCAACATGTCAGCACCTCAGGAGTAAATGTCAGTTGGCTTTTCATAGCCGATCATTGAGAGAATCTCTACTGTTCCTGCTGTCTCTAGAGAGTTGAGAACAGCAGGTCTGGGAATGGTAGCACGTCCGGTGAACAGGTCAGGGTTCCATAGCTGCAGGCAGAACAGTTGAAACTGGAGCAGCAGCACAGCCAGGGGGACTGGGGACAGCAAGGAGTCATCAGGCCAAGTAGTCCTGAGGCATGGTCCTAGGGCTCAGGTCCTCTGAGAAAGAGAGCATATTTAAATTCACACAGGACACCGGACAAGACGGGAGAAGTACTCCAGATATAACAGACTTACCCTAGCCCCCCGACACATACACTACTGCAGCATAAATACTGGAGGCTGAGACAGGAGGGGTCGGGAGACACTGCAGCCCCACCCGACGATACCCCCCGACAGGGCCAAACAGGCAGGATATAACCCCATCCACTTTGCCAAAGCACAGCCCCCACACCACTAGAGGGATATCTTCAACCACCAACTTACCATTCTGAGACAAGGCCGAGTATAGCCCACAAAGGTCTCCGCCACGGCACAACCCAAAGGGGGGCGCCAACCAGACAGGAAGATCATGTCAGTGACGCACCCCTCCTAGGGACGGCATGGAAGAGCACCAGAAAGGCAGAGAATCCCAGTGGAGAGAGGGGAACCGGCCAGACAGAGACAGCAAGGGCGGTTCATTGCTCCAGTGCCTTTCCGTTCACCTTCACACTCTTGGGCCAGACTACACTCAATCATAGGACCTACTGAAGAGATGAGTCTTCAATAAAGACTTAAAGGTTGAGACCGAGTCTGCGTCTCTCACATGGGTAGGGAGACCATTCCATGAAAAATTAGCTCTATAGGAGAAAACCCTGCCTCCAGCTGTTTGCTTAGAAATTCTAGGGACAGTAAGGAGGCCTGCGTCTTGTGACCGTAGCGTACGTGTAGGTATGTACGACAGGACCAAATCAGAAAGATGGGTAGGAGCAAACCCATGTAATGCTTTGTAGGTTAGCAGTAAAACCTTGAAATCAGCCCTTGCCTTAACAGGAAGCCAGTGTATCTCAGCACATTCCCACAGGCAATGATACAAGGTGCCTAAATGTGTGTTACATTTAACAAAACAGGTCTAGGGTATTAGGGTCAAATTTGTGGAGCTTAACAAGGGTGATATATGCTCTCATTGCCCAATTGTATTGCAACAATCTCAGGCGGGTGTTTATATCTAGAGCATATCATACCCCAATACACTGTACATATCCAGAAGTGGACCTATAAGTTTGTCCTTAAATATCTTCTAAATATCTATTGGGAGCCCATCTGGTCCTCTTTACATCCCTTCCTACTGAAAATAGCATCAGATTTCTACAGGATCCATTGATAATTGTCCTTGTTAATTATGAATTGCATTAATGGCTCGGTCTGAATTTAACCTCTTAATGCGCCAGGCCAGCAATTTATCCGGTTTTTCACCATGATCATAGGACTGTCATGGATCAGGACTGTACAGCAAATCTCCTATGTGGACGTGGTGAAGAGAGTTATAGAGACAAGAGGCCACAGTTCTTTAGAAGATATGGTGGTGGATGCACCTCCAACTAGTTGCAAATGTTGTACATAAATCAAGTGATCTGGATACACTTATTGTGAAGGTGGATGTTCTTAGTATTTATAACCACAGTTATTCATTGTACTGCACAAGAAGTCCAAGAAGCTGGACATCATTATATCTGCAGCTGAGAAGTTTTTGGGCCTCCAAGACTACAAGGACTACTGTCACCAGATAATGTTCTGCTCTTACAGGATCCTTCTCAGCCTGTGTAGAGACCTAGTTAGAACAGAATAGAATAGCAGGCTGATTTAGTTTAATAAAAATTGTGTTATTGACAGTTTGTATGATCCCGTTAACGGGATCGATATGACAACAGCTAGTGAAAGTGCAGGGTGCCAAATTCAAAACAACAAAAATCTCATAATTGAAATTCCTCAAGCATACAAGTATGTTACACCATTTTAAAGATAAAATTCTTGTTAACCTCTTGCTTCTACTCGGGACGCTTGCGTCCCAACTAGAGCTCTGGAAATGCAAATGCGCTACGCTAAATGCTAATAGTATTAGTTAAAACTCAAACGTTCATTAAAATACACATGCAGGGTATTGAATTAAAGCTACACTTGTTGTGAATCCAGGCAACAAGTCAGATTTTTAAAATGCTTTTCGGCGAAAGCATGAGAAGCTATTATCTGATAGCATGTAACAATACACTACAACACAAAAGACCCGCAGGGGATGTAAACAAAATAATTAGCATATTTGGCGCTACACAAACCGCACAATAAAATAGAAAACTTTCATTACCTTTCACCATCTTCTTTGTTGGCACTCCTAGATGTCCCATAAACACTATTGGGTCTTTTTTTCGATTAAATCGGTCCATATATAGCCTAGATATCATTATATGTAGACTGTGTGATAAACGAAAAAAACAGCGTTTCATAACGTAACGTCATTTTTTAAAATTCAAAAAGTCGACGATAAACTTTCACAAAACACTTCGAAATACTTTTGTAATGCAACTTTAGGTATTAGTAAACGTTAATAAGCGATAAAATTCATCAGGAGGCGATGTAAAAATCATTAGCTGTCCGTCTGGAAAAATGTCCGGCTAGAAACTCAACCAAAATATCCGGTCCTAGACCTGAAGAAATGCGCTGCCTTGCATGTGTTTGACCAAGAAAAAACTCGTAGGCAAATGACAAGACTCTAGACACCGTGTGGAAGCTGTAGGTACTGCAACCTCAGCCAATTAATTGTGGTTCACCTTTATCAATGGGTTCAAGTAGCGCAGCAATATATTTTTCCATTTTCAGTGATCAGTTTTTCCTGTGCTTTTCGATGTAAATGCCGTTCTGGTAAAGCCACAGCAGTGATTTAACCAGTTTTATAAACGTCTGAGTGTTTTCTATCCACACAGACTAAGCAAATGCATATACTATATTCCTGGCATGAGTAACAGGGCGCTGAAATGTTGCGTGATTTTTAACAGAATGTTCAAAAAAGTAGAGGGTAGAAGCAAGAGGTTAATCCAGCCACCGTGTCTGATTTAAAAAAGTCTTTACAGCGAAAGCACCACAAACGATTATGTTAGGTCACCACCAAGCCACAGAAAAACACAGCCATTTTTTTCCAGCCAAAGATAGGACTCACAAAAAGCACAAATAGATTAAATTAATCACTAACCTTTGATGATCTTCATCAGATGACACTCATGGGACTTCATGTTACACAATACATGTATGTTTTGTTTGAAAAAGTTCATATTTATATATTTTTTAAATCTACATTTACATTGGCGCGTTACTACGTTCAGTAGTTTGATTTGTTCGATAATGTTCATCATTTTTGTCCAAAATAGCTACTTTTGTTAGGTCGTTTAGTACACAAATCCAAACGTGTGTGCAGGTCCAGCCGAACGTCGGACAAAAAGTTCAAAAAGTTATATTACAGGTCTTAGAAACATTTCAAACTAAGTATAGAAACAATCTTTAGGATGTTTTTATCATAAATCTTCAATAACGTTCCAACCGGAGAATTCCTATGTCTGTAGAAAAGCAATGGAACGCAGGTCGCTCTCATGTGAAATGCGCGTGACTCTCTGCCAGATCACTGACACATTCCCCTCTCTTTCGGCCTCACCTCACAGTCGAAGCCTGAAACAAGTTTCTAAAGACGGTTGACATCTAGTGGAAGCCTTAGGAAGTGCAACTTGACCCATATCCCACTGCGTTTTCGATAGGGGCTGAGTTGAAAATCAACCAACCTCAGATTTCCCACTTCCTGTTTGGATTTTTTCTCAGGTTTTTGCCTGCCATATGAGTTATGTTATACTCACAGACATCATTCAAACAGTTTTAGAAATTTCAGAGTGTTTTCTATCCAAATGTACATATATTAGCAACTGGGACTGAGGAGCTGGCCGTTTACTCTGGGCACATCTGGGCACCTTATTCATCCAAGCTACTCAATACTGCCCCCAGCCTAAGAAGTTAAACAGCATGATCATCATTACACAGGTCCACCTTGTGCTGGGGACAAGAGTAGCTGAATACGTACCTTGGCAGCAGCTAATGGGGATCCCTGATGTCAACGTTGTGAACAGAGTTCCCCTTGGTGGTGATGGGGTTATGGTATGGGCAGGCATAAGCTACAGACAAGTGAAATTTATCGATGGCAATTTGAATGCACAGAGATACCATGACACGATCCTGAGGCCCATTGTCCTGTCATTCATCCGCCGCCATCACCTCATGTTTCAGAATGACAACGCACAGCCCCATGTCGCAAGATTCTGTACACAATTGAAAGTGCTGAAAATGTCCCAATTCCGTGGCCTGCATACTCAGACATGTCACCCTTTGAGCATGTTCGAGATGGTCTGGTACGACGTGTACGGCCGCTTGTTCCAGTTCCCTCTTATATCCAGGAATTTCGCACAGACATTGAAGAGTGGGTTAACATTCCAGATGCCACAATCAACAGCTTGATGAACTCAATGTAAAGGAGACGTGTCCCAGAGGAGGCAGTAGCAGCTACCCACTTCTCCAGTGCTTAATGTGTAAATTGGGAGGTGCTGGAACCAAAACTGAGCCCGAGAGCATTGATCTGGGGGTCTCTGAGGTACCAGAACACATTAAATAAAATACCTTTATAATATTGCATTCATTATCATGGCTTTTGCGAACTGGCATATTATACTTGTTTTATTTTATTTAACTCGGCAAGTCAGTTAAGAACCCATTCTTATTTACAGTGACGGCCTACCCGTACCAAACCCGGACAATGCTGGACCAATTGTGCGCCGCCCTATTGGAATGCCAATCACGGCCAGATGTGATACAGACAAGCTCTCTCTTACTTTACTTTGTAAAACTGTGCAGTTTGCTCAATAGGCCTATTTGGAAGTTGATAACTTGGTAACACACAAACAGACTAGTATTTTATTTTCAGCAGGATCCATTTGCTTTACAACCTGTGTTTTCCAGTGATTGGATTAGAAATATTGCTAAAGGCCTGTTTTGGCTGCATGCTGTTAACTAACAGATTTGCCACATGTTCCTGACTGTAGAAATGCCTTGTGATTTGGCTGCACACAATCCACAGCTGGGCTATTTTATTTAAATTAGCTATTGATCCTCTGTAGCTAAATACTCCTGGTGTTGTATTGAGAATGATTTCATTTCTTTCTGAACAGACTGCAGAGTCCTGCAGCACCTCATCACACTTCCCACAGCTATTATTCTATCAGGAAATAAATGAAGAAGTGCAATGCTGGAGAGATGAGTTGTCGGCTCATGTCTATAACAGCACAGAGAGGGAGAGAGATCATAGAAAGTGAATCTCATTTTAGTTTTAGCTCATTTAGCTCTGATTGCTTTTATCAGGAGTTTTACATTGCAAACAGGATAAATTATTTTTCACGCCACAAGAGGTAGGCTACCTGATCCTGCCAAATGGGTTCCCGGAGCGAAAGACTACAAAACTGAGAGGTGCCGGAAGATCTGGCTCAAATTAAGCGCCGCCCTTCTCGTATAATGGAGTAGGGATATCCCAAGAATCCCTGAGTGCATGGATGGTTGCACCGATTTAAAAAAAAAATTAAACCAAGATAGACCACAGCCAGGTGAGTCATAGTGGGCAGAGCCAAGCACGAGCTAGCAAGATCCTATTGGCGCGTCCGTGCGCACAATTTATGGTAGGGAATGCCTCCTCTGTGAAGCGCTCGTGTGCAATAACTCAATTCGCCTTTGCGTAAAAAAAAAAAAAAAACATTTGCAAAGGGTAAAGTCTACAAATCTTAGTCCACTCTGTTCATAACAGATTTTAGTTTGGGGAACTGTATTAAGATCAGATGTTTCATTGATTAGAACATTTGCAGAATGTCGGCCAATATCCATCTCGTTCCATCTTCTCCCACTGCCTGCCAGTGAGCTTCCTCTCACTACCATATTTGGTAGTGAGTGGAAACGCTAAGCGGATTCTTCACATTTATATACATCCGGTGAAATATCTGTCTCATTGTTCTGTCTGTGGCTGCACTGTGGTAGTGGGGGAACAGGACGTTCAGGGCAGACACACAACATTCTTCAGAATAACGAAAACGCCAGAACTCTAATGTTAAGAACATAACATTTGTGTCCTTTTCTATGTATTACTACATGTATGTAATAGCAGGTTTAAACTTCCTATTATCGGAAGAACATATCATACCATGCGAGGTAACATCCGTTAAGGTATTAACACGTTTGATGTGTTATTTTTGTGTCAAACCAAGTGAACGTGAAACTATTTTAAGTCACACAGGTAGAAACTTTGGGTTTGTCTGAATGGATGTACATAATTGCTTCATGGTAATTTAATAAAAAATCTATTTATTTTACATTTCTGAGTTTGTTTAACATGTTATTGGTTTTGTATAAAATTCACGAGTTGGTAAAATGGCGGTGCCCACTCAGTCTGTGTTAACGGACTTCAGTGCAGGTACAGAGACACAATTTCATAGTTGCGATACTGTTTTGAAGCTAAATGTAATGATTATCAGTTTTCTACATGTGTACTAATATTCAGACACATTGTTGTTTCTATCTTATCTATAAATGTTACTATGGTGTGAACGGAAACACTATTTGATTTTTATGTAAAATAATACAGTGAAGACAAGGTTATTCAGGAAAATAGTACATAGTGCTGCCTAAAACATACTGCAACCTTGTACTGAATGTATTTGTCATTTCTGCATTTATGTGAATTTGGGAAATTTACTATAGATCAAGTTCACTTACATTGTGTAGACTAATTTTAAAGCGTGTACTTTTTAATTAATGTTTTGCTATTAATGCTTACCTACCAGATCTATTGAAATAAGATCAGTGCTTGACTTGGACAGGAGCTCACCAGAGCTGAGTACCATCACCTCAAATTTCTACTGGTTGAGCTCATGTTCCTCTTATAGAATATTAGCTCAACAGTATTGTGGAGCTCCTTTACCTAAATATAAACCACATTTTTAGAGAATAAAGAAAGTCTTGACAGTTCTGGCACTAACTTTTGTGTCCGTTTCTCTTTATTAATACTGGCCAACTCAGATTAAGTCTGAGGCCGGTAACATCAACAGTGAGGACAAACCCAGCCTGCCTCTCTCCTTCCACACTGAGTCCAAACCTACAGTCACCGGGTCCTGATTGTGACAGTAGAGCCCAGTTTTTACAGCAGGATCCAGAGATGGCATCA
>NW_027039071.1:7813-12268 GCF_034236695.1 Oncorhynchus nerka
TAAACCATATTTTTAGAGAATAAAGAAAGTGCCAGAACTGTCAAGGCAATAACTTTTGAAAAAACAGTACAGGCACCTATTTCAGTCCAAGTCAAGCACTGAATTAGATAATTGAACAAGAAGAAAAATATTTAATAGAGAGTAAAGAAAGTGCCGGAACTGTCAAGACAACTTTGTGTCTGTTTGTCATTGTTACTACAGGACGACTAGAATTATGTCTGAGGCCGGTAACATCAACAGTGAGGACAAACCCAGCCTGCCTCTCTCATTCCACACTGAGTCCAAACCTACAGTCACTGGGTCCTGATTGTGACAATGGAGCCCAGTTTTCTCTGCAGGATCCAGAGATGGCATCAGTGAAGCTGGAAGACTGCAGTCAAACACTGGAGCTGAATGTCAACATTAAAGATGAAGAAGAGTCGGAGAAGATTGGGAAATCTGTTTCTCATGGTAAGAGCAGGTTCTATCTAACTAAGTTTGTTGTTCGTTCCAACTTCCCACTGTGCATGAAAGGTTGCAGTAGAACTGTTTCAATGAAAAGGTAGCTGTTATTTCATGCTAATGACACTTGCATGGGTTGACACCAGTATTGTCAGCATTTGTTTTATTCACTGGGCTATCTGGAGTGTTCAGGGAGTAGAATAAAGAAGTGAAGTTGACAAACTGCCTGTGTTTTAAAGTTCTATGAAATTAGTCTGTGTAGTTACTAACCCTTGTGATAGTGAGTAGAGGATGATATGAAATGAGTCTGTGTCGTTACTAACCCTTGTTATAGTGAGTAGAGGATGACAAGCCCCTTTTTAGCTTTCATCTCTTACCCACTTTTAGAATAGTTTTATTCCCCTGTATTGTACAGGCTACTGACATGAATACATATGTCACCCGGTACAGACAGAAAAGGACCGGTCACCCCTTTGGGCCTGGTTCCTCTCTAACTTTCCTCCAAGGTTCCTGCTTTCTAGGGAGTTTTTCCTGGCCGCTGCTTCTACATCTGCATTGCTTGCTCTTTGGGGATTTTGGGCTGGGTTTCTGTGAAGTACTTTCTGACAACTGCTGATGTAAAAAGGGCTTCATAATATTGATTTGATTGACATGTATATCACACCAACTGACTGGTTCATTCTGATGTTGTTCACACAGGAGACCACGTTGAGACATTCTCTACATCCAGAGAGCAACAGCAGGAAGATCACATAGCTAAGAGGTCTCACCACTGCCCACATTGTGAGGAGATTTTCCCAATTCTATCAAAGCTAAAAATACACTTAAAAATACACGCAGGAGAAAATCTTTATTCCTGCGCTGACTGTGGAAAATGCTTCACAACGTCAACTGAGCTAAAAGTTCATCAGAGAACACACACGGGAGAAAAGCCTTATTCCTGCTCTGGTTGTGGGGTGAGTTTCTCTCGACTGGGCCACTTAAAAAGACATGAACATATACATACAGGAGAGAAGCCTTGCTTCTGCTCTGACTGTGGGAAGAGTTTTTCTCGACTGGACCTCTTAAAAAAGCATGAACTTATACATACAGGAGAGAAGCCTTACTCCTGCCCTGACTGTGGAAGGAGTTTTTCTCGACTGAGCCACTTAAAAAAACATGAACTTATACATACAGTAGTGAAGCCTTACCCCTGCTCTGACTGTGTAAAATGCTTCACAACATCAGCTCAGCTAAAAGTTCATCAGAGAACACACACAGGTGGGAAGCCTTACTCCTGCTCTGGTTGTGGGGTGAGTTTCTCTCAACTGGGCCACTTAAAAAGACACGAACATATACATACAGGAGTGAATACTTATGCCTGCTCTAACTGTGTGAAATGCTTCATTACATCAACTGATCTAAAAGTTCATCAGAGAACACACACAGGAGAGAAGCCTTACTCCTGCTCTGACTGTGGAAAGAGTTTCTCTCTACTGGGCAACTTAAAAAGACATGAACGTATACATACAGGAGTGAAGCCTTACTCCTGCTCTGATTGTGGAAAGAGTTTCTCTCAAATGGGCCAGTTGAAAAGACACCAAGCTAAACATAAAGGAGAGAAGACTTACCACTTGTAATGTGGCAAGAGTAACTCAAGTGAAAGTCACCAAGTAAAATACTACTTGTGTAAAAAGTTGAAATTATTTGGTTGTATCAAAAGTAGAAGTATGAATCATTTCAAATTCCTTAAATTAACCTCTGGGTGTCCCTAAACCGGGACGGTTGTTGCTAACGTGCGCTAATGTGACTAGAATGACGTTGAATCCAACAGCCAACTATCTAACTGCGGTCACCAATTTAACAGTAGCTGTTACAGTGAAAAAAATACCATGCTATTGTTTGAGGAGAGTGCACGACAATAAAATAACTTATCACGGCGACTGGTTTGATATATTCACCTCTGAAGGTAAATAATGTACTTACATTCAGTAATCTTGCTCTGATATGTCATCCTGAGGGTCCCACAGATAAAATGTAGCATAGATTCGTTTGATAAAATACATTTTCATGTTCAACTGTAGGAACTGGGTTCTACATTTTTAACCCCTGCTGTCTCTGGCTCCACACCCACCCCACCCAGCCATCAAGATGTGTGAAGGTTAGTGTATAAGCTAATGATCCGTCATGTATGACATTCCTGGGAGTGTGTAAACTTAATTTATTTAATACCATAGCATTTGTATATGTTCTCTATAGTAATGTACTTAAATGACCAATTCGGCACATTTGGGCAAATTCCTGGCAGACTTGATACAGTCCAGTAATGTAATTCTTCACTGCATCAGTCAAACTGTGCACACACACTGCTGCCATCTGGTGGCCAACATCTAAATTACATCTAGACTCCTTTCTGAAAGTATGGCCTTTCTCTTGCTTTTCAAAGATGATAGAAAATAAAAACACAGGTTTTTTTGCTTGTATTATCTTTTACCAGATCTAATGTGTTATTCTCCTACATTAATTTCACATTTCCACAAACTTCAAATTGTTTCCTTTTAAACGGTCTCAAGAATATGCATGTATTTGCTTCAGGTGCTGAGCTACAGGCAGTTAGATTTGCGTATGTCATTTTAGGTGAAAATGTCACCCAAAAAAATGGGTACGATCCTTGAGCTTTTTAAGTGAACCAGACGACACAATTGTGTTGTTTTTATATATTGCAGATAGCCAGGGGCACACTCCAGCACCATTTACAAACGGAGCATTTGTGTTTAGTGAGTGCGCCAGATCAGAGGCCGTGGGGAGGACCAGGGATGTTATCTTGATAAGTGCATGAATTTGACTATTTTCTGTCATGCTAATCATAAAAACATGTAATGAGTACTTTTGGGTGTCAGGGAAAATGTATGGAGTAAAAAGTACATTTTCTTTAGGAATTTTTGGGGAGTAAAAGTTGTCAAATATAAAGAGTAAAGTACAGATACCCCCAAAAAACGACTTAGGTAAAAACTAAGTACTTTACACCACTGCATGCATCCATGCCGTGTGTCAGCATTGCAGGCTGGTGGTGTGAAGGCGTTGGGGTGTGTTTTCAGGGCACACATTGGGCCTCTTGATAAAAGATGAGCAACATTTGAATGCAACAGATGATCTAAACATCATTGCCAATCAGGTGCCTCCCTTCATGGCAGCAGTTTATCCATCTGCAAGTTGTTTTCTTCAGCAGTATTATGCCACAAGACTTGTCCAGGAATGGTTCCAAGAACAGCTCACTGAATTCACTGTAATTGTGCATCTGTGGGAGGAGATGAAACGAGCTATTCAGAGTAGATCCACTCCCAGCCAACTTGACACAATTGTGGGACGCATTGGAGTCAACATGGGTCAGCGTCCCTGTGGAACACTCAACACCTTTGACAGTCTATGCCGTGACGATTTGAGGCTGTTCTGAGGACAAAGGGGGGTGCAACTCAATATTAGGAAGGTTTTTCTGATGTTTTCTACTCTGTGTATATCAGAAAAGATGGTGTGATTAGTTTGGGTGGATTATTTTATATTACTAAATAACCTTTGTTCAATGATAAATGTAGAGCTTGTATGTATATTATGTATTTTTAGTGTTTCCTGTTTGACCCCAGGAAGAGTAGCCGCTGGGGATCCTAATAAAATACTAAATGTATCAGATATTAATGACGTGTTGATCAGTTTTCACCATTAGTATTTTAATGAACGTTTCATTCAATGTGTTTCTATGGGATATAGTAGTAAAGGCCTAATTCTGTATTTTATCAAATCCTTTTTAATCATGTTTATACCTAATGTCCTAAAATTCTAAATAAATGATCTAAACAATCCATGGTACGACCTTAAAACCATCCCATATGTCAGCATAGTATTGTAATGCATTATTAGTCTTTTCATGGTGCCAAAGTCCAGGGACAGCATTACCACCACACTCCAATAATGACCCAGTTACTATTGGGGGAATGGAACCAGACAGGAAGCTTGTGTTACCTTTCTCACATCACTACA
>NW_027039071.1:12768-25155 GCF_034236695.1 Oncorhynchus nerka
AAATTTCCTTAATTACCAACTGATGAGAGAGCAAATCACACACGAGTCAGAGTTATGCTTAATCTGCACTTTTAATAATAATTAAGCTTTTGAAATAGCATTTTGACTTTCAACACTTCAGTATCTCTACTGAAAAGTTGAGAGTGCTCTACATAATGGGATCCTTTATAGCAAAGATCCACCCCCTCCTAGACGACATGACAAAACACAGGTCTTAGGAACTTACACAAAGAAAAAACCTTACTTCAGAGAGAATATCCCCTAGTCAGACAGTGGGCTATAAATTATCGTTAAGTTTGGTCTCCTAAACAAAGCTCTTATCTCGTCCTTGGTACAAAATTGTACCAAGACATTACCCCCACCCTATGATATATATCAAATTGTCATTTAGATAGAACCAATTCTAAATACAACCAATCAGAGGACAAACTCACAGAGAGGAGAGTGACCCTATAGGTCAACAAAGAGGGAGCATAGAATGATTCCAGACACTGTCACCCTCCTTTCCCCGATGAGAAAAGTAGGGAGTCACTGGCACACAGAAAAGATATGTTTACACATGATGACCCCTTGACCTCTCCCCTCTCTGCGGCCCATGCAACTTAGTCCTGACATAGAACAGATAACTGCCAATGGCCACCACTATAGTACAACAAAATACATTCTTATGAGAAATAACTCATGAGCATATCATGAAAATAAAACATCTTATCTATGTTACCCAACTAATTCTGATCATTCCACAACATTCCCCTCTCAAGGGACTCAGTCCCTTCTGAAGAATCAGAATAGTAACATGGCACCTTACTAACAGTAGAGTATATAATACAATTAAAAAATCCATAATCAAAATTTAAAGATTATAAAGAATCAAATCCCTTCAATGTAAGTATTCACCCGTCAGAATCTGAGTTTACAATGTTTATACCATAATACAGACTTGCACCTGTTTAAACATATAGAATAATACATTTGTTGAGTAAAAAAAACAAATAACAAAACATATAAATGCTCCCAAAATTACAAGATAACCCATGTCTAAACACAGGCATCATTACAACCTATAGGACAGTCATCCCTCTAAATCCTCATGCTTAGAATTGGATTCCCCACTATCAGAGATATAGTCAGGAATAGGGAATGGGTCAGGGAAATCATTCATATACAGTGAACTCTGTCCAGTGAGAATATTTCACTGTGTTCACCTGATTTTTGTCCATCAATCTCAGATTCCTCATCTACACCTACTTCATTTGCAAGCAAGGGCATAGTAAGAACAACATCAACCACTTTATTAAACAATTTCTTCACACAAATGATAATTAGCAACAGAGCAATCAGTAATATTAGACCATAGATTAACCAGTGGAAAATAGTCGCAGCCCAAGCACCAAACACTGACTGAACCCATCCTAACGGATTCCAGTTGATGTCAGGCTGGTGTTCTCTTTCGAGAACACCCCTAAGCTCTTTCAAATGTTCCAGTACAATAGTCAAATTGTCATCTCCCTGGGGTATAAATGTACAACAGTGATCTCCTATAATTTGACACACCCCTCCTTCACGTGCTAGCAACATGTCAAGTGCCACCCTATTTTGTGTTGCCATGAGTTGAGTGGCTTGTAATTCTGGTCTTATCATAGAAAACCCTGCAGTTGTCAAATTTACCAGGGATTCCAAATGATATCCTAGCCTATCCAACTCATGTGCATTCTCCGATGCCCCATACCAGGGGATTAAACCACGCCAGAACTTTTCCAATTTCGAGGATCGTCGAGAGTCACTAGGGACATTATTGTATTGTGAGATGTCCCTCTTAATTAGTCTTAACCTGCTTGGAATAGAGTAATTAGTTTTATGCATTACCACAAGGGAGATGTTTAGTTTACCAAAAACACAGCACCCTGTCCAATTTGTGGGTAGGTAGAGATAAGCTTTATCCCCACAAATCCAATAATGATCAGTAAATGTTGCCGAGCCAAATTGATGAGGAGAACGACTGTCAGTTTCAGCATCAATAATGGTGTGTCCCACCCTCAGTCTAACGGGGTATCCAGAGCTGCATGTTCCCTTCTTCCAGCTACATCCTATTGGGAAAACACTATAATTGACACATGTTGACATTCCCAGATAGGATTCATTCAATTGTGGTATGGAAATATTGCTTGGATTGTGACAATGACAGGTCCTAAATGGGGTTCGCCGGGGTTGGACTTGAATAGGTTCTGGTACACGGGATCTAGGTTCTAAGATTATTCTACTACACCAATGTGAACAATCAAATCCCCCCTAAATCTTTTGTTGATGACAAATTACCATTAATGCATTTATCCCTCAGTGTTCTACCTAGTGAAGGTTAACCCCATGTGTTCTCATTTGACAAGAGCGCCTCTAGTGCACATAGAGTGTCTTTAATGCTGACCTCCACTGAATACTGTAAAAATGGGGAGATCGCTGAATGTGGAAACAAGCTACATACATAACAGGAGGTATTTCCTAACATCAGTTCAGTCTTTACTGTATAGTTAAGCAGTGACCACCAAGTGTTTCCCTCGTGATTCCTACTGTGATGCTCATCCAGTGGATGCATTGACCTTCTTCTTCTTTCGATATGGGAGCGGCAATTGTTTGCTGGACTCCTGTCCTGAGCCTGCCGTTGGCTCGAGCTGGAGTGGCTGTTATTTAAGTCCCGTAGTGGGACTGAATGGTTATCAGTCGAGTCCGTACCATGTTGTCTTTCCAGGACCGGTTGTCCTTGAGTCACTGTCCATATGGCAACTGTAATGAGAATGCTCAAGACCAGAGCAAGAAACATGATGCGTAGAGTCTGGGCCTGATCCTCCCATCTAGTTGGTGACTTCCGGCGTCTCTGGTCCTCCATCCTCAGGGTCTGGTGGGCAGTATGGCACCTTCCTGCAGTGATTGGCGTGGATCCAAGTAGACCTCTCAGCTACACGAACAGCAGTGGGGGTAATCAGCATCACCTGTTATGGTCCAGTCCACCTCTGCTGGTTCCAAATGCTTTCGTCTCAGGTCTTTCACCACCACCCAGTCACCTGGTTGCAGTTTGTGCAGGATCCCCACCAGTGGCTGGGGTAGAGCCGCTTTCACCCTGGGGAAAATAGCCTTCAGAACATCGTTTAGAGCAGTACAATAACTTACCATGTCATCGTCGCAGCCCATCAGTGTCAGCTTGTTCTGTGGGAAGGGAGAATTAATCATCCTCATTGGTCTACCTGTCAGAACCTCATGAGGAGCCAATCCAGTGGTTCTGTGGGGCCTCCCTCGCATGTACATCAGAGCCAGGGGGATCACAGTGACCCAAGAAAGCCCCGTCTCTGCCATAAGCTTCACCATCTTAGATTTCAGCATTTGATTAACGCGTTCAATTAAACCCCCGGATTGCGGCCTATAGCTACAATGGGTCCTGAGGTCTATCTGCAGACAAGTTCTGTATCACCAGGTTTACAAAGTGGGAGCCATTGTCGCTGGTTAATTTAGATGGTAACCCCCACCTTGGGATGATCTCCCTAAGGAGATTCTTGGCTACTGCCATAGCAGTGGAATGTCGACATGGGAATGCCTCTACCCACTTGGAGAAGGCATCCACTATCACCAGACAATATTTGTAACCTTGACAAGGAGAGAGTTCAATAAAATCCATCATTATGTGTTCAAATGGTCCTTCAGGGGTCGGATGAGCCGACAGTGGTATGGGAATACCTCTTCCCATGTTGTTAGTCATACAAATCACACATTTTGCACAAAATTGTTCAGCAAACACAGAAAACCCAGGTGCAAACCAAAATGTATTTACAAAATCAACAACTCCCCCCTTTGACACATGATCTCTTCCATGTGACAACTTAGCTAAGTAGGGGAAACATGAACGTGGTAAGACTGGTAGCCCAGCCGGGCCCAGCCAGAGTTTCTGCACCTGGTCATATTTACATAGTCGTTTCCACTTCCTCAACTCAACAGGACCTACAGAGGATTGTAAGTCAGAGATATCAGTGGGAGAGAAGAGGTTACTATCAGGAAGTAAAACCATCTGTAACACAGGGGCCTCCAAGGAGACAGCTGCTGCCTTAGCTGCCAAGTCAGCCATAGCATTACCTTTGGAGACAGGGTCGGAAGAGTTAGCTTGAGCAAGGCACTTACAAACAGCAATTTCAGAAGGGAGCAAAATAGCTTTTAGCAAGTTATCAACAAGTTTTGAATGAGAGATCGCCTTACCAGAGGAGGTCAGGAAGCCGCGCTGTTTCCACAGAGTACCAAAATCATGTACCACACCAAAGGCATATCTGCTATCTGTATAGATTGTAGCAGACTGGCCTTTAGCTAATATGCAAGCTCTAGTGAGTGCAAAGAGTTCTGCTGCTTGAGCAGAAAGGTGGGAGGGTAATTTAGCACTTTCCAGTGTGGTTGAGGCAGTAGTAACCGCATACGCAACCAATGGTTCTCCTTTCTCAGAATGCTGAGCAGAGCCATCTACAAACAGTTCCAAATGTGCATTTTGCAAAGGGACATCAGTTAAATCCGACCTTGGTTTAGAGACAAGCTCCAACAGTTCAGCACAGTCGTGCGGCTCTCCATCATCCTCGGTGGGCAACAAAGTAGCAGGATTTAACACAGTGCACCTGACACATTGTCAGAAGAACATTCTGATAATGGAGCAGTCGAGCTGGTGTTAGATGGGCCGTCTTTGCCTGTGAAATAAGAGCATGTACAGCATGAGGAACGTGTACAGTGAGTTCACACATGGCAACAATGTCTGCACAAGCCAACACAGCTTCAGTAGCAGCAGCCACAGCTCTCAAACAACAAACCAGACCTCTGGCCACACTGTCCAGCTGTTTGGAATAATACCCAACTCAGCCACAGCTCTCAAACAACAAACCAGACCTCTGGCCACACTGTCCAGCTGTTTGGAATAAAACCCAACTGGGCTTTCCTCCATGTTCCTGTGTTAAAACAGATGACATAAAACCATTTTTCTCACAAACAAAAAGGTTAAAAGGTTTAGAATGGTCAGGGAGCCCCAAACAGGGAGAAGTAGTCACGAGTTGTTTCAGTTTGGTCAGAGCAGTCAGTCCCTCTGGTGTGCACTTAATTTTGTCACTCATAGCCATTTTGTGGCCATAAATAAGGTCAGCAAGCGGCTGCACCACCTCAGCATAGTCAGGTAACCACGCCCTACAATACCCTGCCATACCAGTCAATGACATCATGTGTCGTTTACTAACCGGCTGTGGGACAGAGAGAATAGCCTGTATCCTCTCTTTACCCAGCTGCCTGCCATTGGGAGAGATGTCATGACCCAAATACCTCACTGCCTGTGAAACCAACTGTAACTTCTTCATTGAAACTTTGTGACCATTCTCAGCGAGAAATATCAACAGAGCCCGAGTATCAGTTTCACAAGTTTCCACTGAGCTGAAGCGCAACAACAAATAATCCACATACTGAATCAGAGTGCTGCCCTCAGGGGGTATAAAACCCTCCAGATTTTGTGCTAAAGCCGCTGAAAAAATTGCGGCGGATTCCACATAACCCATTGGAGCAACGGTCCAAGTAAAACGCTTTCCTAAAAACGTGAAAGCAAACCAGAACTGAGATTCTGGTGCCACTGGAATACTGAAAAATGCATTTGTCAAATCAATCACAGAGAACCACTCTGCTGTGGGTGGTACCGCCCCCAACAGTGTAGTAACATTAGGAACCACCGGGGCACTGGCAAAAACTGCATCGTTCACAGGCCTTAAGTCCTGGACAAATCTCCAATCACCTGAAGGTTTTCTAACAGGCAAGATAGGGGTGTTACAGGGTGATTCTGGACAGGGAATTAAAGCACCATTAGCTAACAAGGATGCATGAACAGGTGTAATACCTGCGATTGCCTCCTTACTGAATGGATACTGTGCTCTAGACGGGCACCTGGTATCTTTAGAAGTGACTACCATTGGCTGAGCTCCCTTTATTCTCCCAAAATCATACTTGTCCCTTGCCCATAGGCATTCAGGGACCCCTCTCAGGAGAGGTGAGTCTTCACTCAACAACATGATATTGGTAGAAAAAGAAACCTGATCAACACCATGCACACCCCTCTCAGTTGGTGTTCCCCAACTGAGTGGGTAACAACTTGTCAGTGTGCTGGGTGAATAAGTTGACCCATCAGGGTGCATCTCCCAGTCTGTAGCATCAACCAAGCATTTCATCCAAATTCCAGTATCCACCCATTCTACTCTGTCTGATTTTGCCAGGGACACATGTGGTGCGCTATCCTCAAACAGGTAGAGCTCTTTCTGTGCAGGGGTTAGATTAACCCCTAAAGCACAGAAATCACTGCTACAGTATATACCCTCACACTGCACTGACTCATTCTGTAATGTATCACACAGCCATTGTTTCTCATAATGGAGATCTCTTGTCAATGGTGAAAAATGGGAGGTGCAATGTAAGCCTGCTTCAGACATGAAACTGCCCTCGTGGCCCCAATGGGTTTTGGCCATTGAGAAAACACGAGCAATATTGGGCACCTCATCATCAACAACCCATGCATAATACCAGTCACAACCCTCAGACATTAACATCAATTGCTCCCCCTCTTCCTCCTCTTCCTCATGAATAACAGTTAAACCGGTTCGGCCACATGTTATGTTGATGCCCAGTTTACACAGGAGGTCCCTGCCCATCAGATTGACAGGACAGTGGTCAGAGTAGAGAAATTGATGTTGACACTTCTCCTCACAAAAGGAGACAGGCAGAGGCATAGTTACCTGCTCTCTGAGTGGGAGGCCTGAAGCCCCTATAGTTTTGACTATTTCATTAGACATGGGAGGTTTTATCATAGCCTTGCAGTTAATGACAGACATAGCAGCCCCAGTATCAACAAGAAATATTAATGACTCACCATTGACGCAAGCCTCCACTGTTGGCTCTACTCTCGGAAGGGTGTGACACTTTAAAAACAAATGCTCTTGTTGCTCTGAGGATTTTAGCACAACTGTCCCTGTCTTCTCATCATGTCAATACTCCTCCTGTCCCTGTCCTGGATTGTACAGGGTCGTCTGCACCGGCGGCCCCGTCTGCCAGGCTCCAGTTTGTCCTTTGCATGGAGGGACTCCTTGTGGTCCCCACTGTTGCTGTTGCTGGACCCCGTGAGGTGGCCCGACCTGCCATTGCTTGGGAGGTGGCTGCCACGGCTGTTGTTGGAATGGGGCTGTCCATGCATGTGCTCCTTTTCCTCCTCTTCTTGCCCCCTCCTCTCGGGCCCCTCTTCTCGGTCCGCCCCTGTCTTTGTTCCTCTGTGGATTCGTTGGCTCAGAGCATTCAGCAGCAAAATGACCCGGCTTCCCACAGTTGTAGCACCTGCGCACTCCACCCCCTCGTCCTTTTCCCTGCTGGGGCTGCTCCCTTGTAAAACGTCATCTGGGCAGCCTGTAGTTTCTGTGTCTTTACTTTTTCGTTGTTTATTTTTTCTTCCTTCTGTGTACTCTGTTGTCTCTCAGCATGCTTGCAGTGCTGTACCACCGTTGCTAATGGCTCAGTCTCCCAACTGATGCAGGTAGTCCTCACAGCTTTCTCCAGGCCCGGTGTCAGACCCCTCACTAGGGCGTCTTTCAGCAGATCCCCATATGCGTGTTCGTTTGGTCTGATACCGCTGTGTAGCCTGAAACAGGTCTCAAGTTTCTTTCTGAAAGCCTCCAGGCCCTCATCTTTCTTCATAGTGCATTCTCTGATAGCAGTCCAGTCAGTCTTAGTTGGATACATCTCCACAATCCTGGCCAGCAGCGCCGTTATCTGGTCCTGATATGCGCCATTCTCAGCCCACAGGTAGTTGCAATCAAACTGTCCCTGTACATCCGCCCACCTGAGTCCCAGTTTCTTTTTACAGATATGGGCTCTCAGCAGCAGATGGTTTGTACTGACCCATTAATACCCTCATCTCTGCTGAATATTTCACAGCGTCCTTACTTGGGTCTGGTAGGTCCTCTACAATGTCTTTGATTTCCTCATGTCTCCACGTCCTCTGGACATACACAATGGGGTTCCATGCTGCGGCGGCAGCAGCATTAGCATCATCAGGTTGAGGCTGAGGGTTAGGACAGGCCATCAGAGGGTATTGATGACACATGTCTGATGCTGGGTCGAATTGGAAGGGGGTAGACACGCCTCTCCGTCCTGGTCCGTAGACGGTCCTTCAACGGGGGAGTCAGCTGGGGTGCCCCTCCGTCCTCACTTTCCTCACTGGAGCTGAGGAGCCTTGAGAAAAGGATTGTTGATCTTTTTACCCTTCTGGCGTGCCCCCCCACTGCGCCTCCAGTGAGACTGGCCGGAGTCACTCCAGACCCTGTCAGGACTTCAGCCAGGCTCCGTGCCAGACGATCAATCACCGTGGTGTTGGGAGAGACAGGGGGTGGGGTTGCAGGTTGTATTGGTCTTGCATCCAGCGGATCCGCAGGAGGCGCCTGAGGAGGAGGGAGGTCCGGCAACACTGGGTAGAGAGTTTGAGGAGTAAAGTAGGGAGGGGGACAGTCTCTGTCATCCTTCCTATTCCTTCTCACTGTTTCATCTTTCCCCTTCTTTTCTCCTCTGAACTACCATATTCTGACAGGGTTTTCCCCCGAAATGTGTCCTGTCTTTTCTTCCATTTGTCAGCTTCCCTTTCCCATTTCCTGAATTTCACCCAGTCAATTTGATCCTTTTTTCCTAGTTTACCTTCCTTCTCTACCAATCTCTGTCTTACCTCAATCTAACAGCGTCACACTTAGTGTCCCTGTCAAAGGAAAACCACTCTCTCTATGCCATAGAAGTACCTGTTCCAGAATATCTCTACCCCATTTATCTACCATAACCTTCAAGGCTCCAGTAGGAGGGTCCGGAATGCCTGGTTCTTTGCACTTGTGCGCGCCTATGGCTCATTAGTCTCACACACACACAATCTCACTCCCACTCTCTCTCTCTCACACACACACACACACACACACACACACACACACACACAGGGAGAGAAAACAAAATTACAACAGGAATTCCTTAAGTACTTCACACAGAATTTTACTGATCACCCACACAGAATTGGTCAGATGCTCACACAGAACTGGTCAGGTGTCCACACAGAACATCAGAACATAAAAAGGTAACCCACACAGAGTCTACCTACCGCGCCCACACAGAACGCTCCTACAAAATACTCACACAGAGTAACCCAGGGCATACCTGACTAGCACATTTAAAATAATTGGAATTCACCACCTCTGAGAGTCACTTAGACAATCACACAGATACACAGAATGAGGTCCTTCTTCCACTAGGGCTTCACCAAGCTCTAAGTCCTATCCAACTCAACTTCAAATGTGGTTTGCTCATCTCACTTTTTTTTATATATATTTTTTTACTATGTTCGGGATGTGGTATCCACTCGGCTCGCTGCCTCTCCGATCTTAGGTTGGTCCATCTGCTCCGTTCTTGAAGTGTGGTCTCCCTGAGATCCCGAGTTTGAGGGATCCCTTGTGCTCGATTACCTAGGTCGTCAGGAGCGGTCACCGAGTGAAGATTCACATCCCATCCCCGTCGCCAAATGTTGTGGAAATGTCCTTAATTACCAACTGATGAGAGAGCAAATCACACGAGTCAGAGTTATGCTTAATCTTCACCTTTAATAATAATTAAGCTTTTGCAATAGCATTTTGAATTTCAACACTTCAGTATCTCTACTGAAAAGTTGAGAGTGCTCTACATAATGGCAAATGGGATCCTTTATAGCAAAGATCCCCCCCTTCCTAGACGACATGACAAAACACAGGTCTTAGGAACTTACACAAAGAAAAAACCTTACTTCAGAGAGAATATCCCCTAGTCAGACAGTGGGCTATAAATGATCGTTCAGTTTGGTCTCCTAAACAAAGCTCTTATCTCGTCCTTGGTACAAAATTGTACCAAGACATTACCCCCACCCTATGATATATATCAAATTGTCATTTAGATAGAACCAATTCTAAATACAACCAATCAGAGGACAAACTCACGGAGAGGAGAGTGACCCTATAGGTCAACAAAGAGGGAGCATAGAATGATTCCAGACACTGTCACCCTCCTTTCCCCGATGAGAAAAGTAGGGAGTCACTGGCACACAGAAAATATATGTTTACACATGATGACCCCTTGACCTCTCCCCTCTCTGCGGCCCATGCAACTTAGTCCTGACATAGAACAGATAACTGCCAATGGCCACCACTATAGTACAACAAAATACATTCTTATGAGAAATAACTCATAAGCATATCATGAAAATAAAACATCTTATCTATGTTACCCAACTAATTCTGATCATTCCACAACACAGACCTTTTCCACGACCCATTGTTAGAGCTCAATATACACCCAGGACTATATAGAGGGTCAGACTGTTGTAATGCCCAGTTGATTATGTAAATAGTATTGGAGAACTCTGGTATTGATGGTCCATTTGAGGGTGAGTCATTGATATGAATGTTTAGAGTGAAAGAGCTGTGACCTCACATGTGATGGTCCACATCTACCAGAACCTTTCCTAGTGGGTTAGTAAGCACCACTGCATTTTAGGAAGCCATTGTTCAAAATGTGATCATACACACAGTAACAATGGGAGGGGGTGTGGCCTGCATAAGGGAGGAGGTTGATCTCAGACAGAGTTGACAGGTTAACAGTGAGGACAAACCCAGCCTGCCTCTCTCCTTTCACACTGCCTTCCAAACAGATTCTAAACCTACAGTCACTGGGTCCTGATTGACAGTGGAGACTTGTTGCACTGCAGGATCTAGAGATGGCATCACTGGACAGGTCTCCATTGGGCCAAGTCTACAACAAAAACATTTAGCAAAACAATCATTGCAACGTGATGGAAACGACAGATACAGGAGACATTTTTCTAAAGATCCACAATTGTTTTATCTGTTCGAACAGCGGCAGGAAAACATTGAAGAACCACAGTGCAATGCTGCGAAGGTGTAAGAATGGCGGTCAAAATCAGAGACTCATCTCCTGAGTACACACCACAAATCGTGAGCACGTACCTCATCCCCTGAATACAAACCAAGTCATTTTACATACAGGACTTCAAACTGTAAAATAGATATATTTTGAATCATCACACCTTTTGCTCTGTACTGCAGTGTTTTCCAATCCTGGTCCTGGGGATCCATAGAGGTGAGCTTGTTTGTTTTTGCCCCTAACACTCACACACTGGATTCAACTAAACAACTCAAGCCTTTGAATTGAATAAGGTATGAGAGTGCGAGGGCAAAAACACACATGTACACCCCTTTGGGACCAGGATTGGGGAACACTGCTGTACTGAAAGTCCTCCATCTTCAGAACTTCACTGTTGACATGCACATTTTTGGAATTGTATACAGGGTGAAGAAACCAAGGTGGACATTTGTAATTTGATTGAACTATCCCTTAAATTACAGTTCATTTGGAGTTACATTTAGTTAGAGGTGCATTTTCTCTGAGCCTGTGCTATAAATAAACATTTCATATTCCTAGGTCAAGTACAATGGGAAAACATATTGTTGCTGTATTTTTTTCAATGTACTACAATCTTACATTTTTGTAAGGGCTGTTCGTCACATCAGGGTGCTGCTGCAGGTTCTCTGCGTCTCTTGACCATGTCAGGCAGGCCGGGCACAAAGCTCAAGTCACGCTCTCCACTTCCCTCCATTAGTTATTCAGCAAGCTGATAACACATCTCTCCCGATAGACACAAGCAAAACCTCTTGCATAAATGTAGCAGCCTAAACACCTAATCATTAGTGATCTGACATGCTGTATTACATGGAAACTGTAGGCTACTAACAGTAGCAGCTACATAGTCTAGTTTACTATGTTCCTGTCCCTCTGACCAGGGTAAACAAAGTGGTAATGTTGTGTATTGTATATACAGTACTTCACTTCAGTTTATTTCATTTAATTATATACATGAGAAAAAAAGTGGCTGCCCAGCATGAATTCATGTACAAACATTATTTTTCATTGCATTCTTGTCATTTAGCAGATGTTTGTATCCAGAGAGACTTACAGGAGAATTAAGTGTTAATTGACTTGCTCAAGGGCACAATGCCAGATTTTTCACCTAGGGATTCAAACCAGCAACCTTTCAGTTACTGGCCCAACACTCTTAACCGCTAGGCTACCTGCCACCAGATCAATTATATTCAATACAGTTATTCAAATACATTCATCATCAATGACTAAAATAATGAATCTAGTATTAAAAGACAATTTAATAAACACAAGTAGTTGATTCATAGCCTGTTTATCATTAAACAAAGTTGTTTAGTAATATAAAATAATCCACCCAAACTAAAGCTGAAAACTGATCATCAGACCATCTTTATCTGA
>NW_027039071.1:25655-26769 GCF_034236695.1 Oncorhynchus nerka
AAGGAAGATGTAAGGTTCAGTTCTTTGTGTGTTCTCTACAGTCAGATCAGTGACAAGGCTTCTCTCCTTTGTTTACCTTGGTGTCTTTTTAAGATGCCCAGTAGAGAGAACCTCTTTCCATAGTCTGAGCAGGAGTAAGGCTTCACTCCTGTATGTATAAGTTCATGTCTTTTTAAGTGGCTCAGTCGAGAGAAATGCTTTCCACAGTCAGAGCAGGAGTAAGGCTTCTCTCCTGTGTGTGTTCTCTGGTGAACTTTTAGCTCAGCTGATGTTGTGAAGCATTTTACACAGTCAGAGCAGCAGTAAGGCTTTACTCCAATATGTCTACGTTCATGTCTTTTTAAGTGGCTCAGTCGAGAGAAACTCTTTCCACAGTCAGAGCAGGAGTAAGGCTTCTCTCCTGTGTGTGTTCTCTGGTGAACTTTTAGCTCAGCTGATGTTGTGAAGAATTTTACACAGTCAGAGCAGGAGTAAGGCTTCTCTCCTGTATGTATACGTTCATGTGTTTTTAAGGTGCCTGGTAGAGAGAAACTCTTTCCACAGTCAGAGCAGGAGTAAGGCTTCACTCCTGTATGTATACGTTCATGTCTTTTTAAGTTGCCCATTTGATAGAAACTCTTTCCACAGTCAGAGCAGGAGTAAAGCTTCAATCCTGTATGTAGACGTTCATGTGTTTTTAAGTGGGAAAGTTGAGAGAAACTAATTCCACAGTCAGAGCAGACGTAAGGCTTCTCTCCTGTGTGTGTTCTCTGATGATCTTTTAGCTCAGCTGATGTTGTGAAGCATTTTACACAGTCAGAGCAGCAGTAAGGCTTTACTCCAATATGTCTACGTTCATGTCTTTTTAAGTGGCCCATTTGAGAGAAACTCTTTCCACAGTCAGAGCAAGAGTACGGCTTCAATCCTGTATGTATACGTTCATGTGTTTTTAAGTGGGAAAGTTGAGAGAAACTAATTCCACAGTCAGAGCAGACGTAAGGCTTCTCTCCTGTGTGTGTTCTCTGATGATCTTTTAGCTCAGCTGATGTTGTGAAGCATTTTACACAGTCAGAGCAGCAGTAAGGCTTTACTCCAATATGTCTACGTTCATGTGTTTTTAAGTGGCCCAGTCGAG